>NC_051163.1:112326094-112354127 GCF_013339745.2 Dermacentor silvarum
CGGTGTTAGCGTTGGGTCATAAATATTAAAATAAAATATAACATTTTATGATAAGAGTAATTTAGATTTACGTGTCTAAATTACAATTTAGAACTAATTCTATTAGCCGCAAGCAACTTGTTGCGGTTAGTTTTTAGTAACCAACTTTACGTACCTTCACGCAGCCAAGTCTATCCGTGTTAGGCCTACGAGCCATGAATTCGGAATCAGCGGTGTCTAATGAATCAGTCCTCATTACACATGTTAGTTGAGAGAAAGGGACAACCGCCATCACTTCTCCTAGCTTACGAACTTCACGCGTTACCACGAATTGAGCCCAGTTCGATGCTAGGTTAGAGCCGTCGCTTTGATGGGCGCCGCCATGTTTGTTGACAAATGCTTCTGGGGCATCTTTTGGGAACTCCTGCTAAATCGCTCAAATAGCGTGCTGACACAAAATTCAAGCTCAGTTTGCATCTTGCGCATGCGCAGTGGCTTCGACGCTATTTCTTTGGGGCCCCCAAAAGTTTGAGGCCCCTATTATAAAAATCTCTAATAGTTGCTGGGGTTTTACGTGCCAAAACCACGATATCTTAGGGAGGCATGACGCAGTGGGGGACTCCGTACACCTAAATCTTAGTACACGGGTGTTCCTGCATTTCGCCTTGATCGAAATGCGGCCGTCGTGGCCGGGAATCAAACCCGCGTCCTCCAGCCAGCAGTGCGACACCTCACCTGCTAAGCTAACACGGTGGGTGAAGTTCATGTGACGTGTTGCACTGTTGTCATCGTGGCAAACATGTTTCAATATTATCAAAATGAGTATCTGCATCCGTGACATTACGGGCAAACCATTTAGAAGCAAAAGCACAAGAACCCACCTTTGCTTCGTGGTCTTGCTCCCATTATTTTTTATATGTTCTTGCATACTTGGCCCAGTTCCCCATGTTTGGATTTTCCTCTCTGAGGAGGATCCGATCTTGCGTCCAACCTATCGAAATGAATCTCGAATGTAAGCACGAACAAAAATTCATCAGCAGGTGAAGGAAAATGGATGTAAAGCTTCGCGCGAGATACGTGGAGTAGGTCGAAAGCTGTGCCCGGCGCGATACTTCTTCCAAAATTAAGACATGGCCATGAACACACTGGGGCGTGTCATCCACCCGTGCTTCCATTCTTTCATGTAGGCGCCCCGATCGCCCGACGGCCCCGACCCGATGTTATTGCTCTCCCTTCCTGAGCATACCCATGTTAGTTCAGTGTATTGTGAAAAACTCACTACTCCCAGGTTCATCCCTATGCCCGGGGATCGGGTGCATAACGGTCAAGCGGGGTATGTGTTTGTGTGCATCAAAGATCAAAGCCACCGGCTCAGACAACGGCGCAGAGAGGGAAGGGAAGGGGAGGGGCGGTCATTTCGCGCACGCACACATGCACAACCGCTCTGCCGGCTCAGCCCGCTAAAACAAAGCCTTCGATATTTGCTTCTACTAGGGTGCCTCGATGCCAGTGAACGGCGGCGCTGACATCGAGGCACCCTAGCTTCTACCCGATCAAAGTGACCTCTGGAGCGTGGATTAGGGCGCCACTTATAGCCCAAACAAAGACAAGTCGCAGATTTTCAGTAGCCCAAATATAGCCACATAGCCAACTCGTCCATATCGACGCCAAAATTTTTTTCCTGTAGCCCAATTTGGCTATATATAGCCAAACCTGGCAACACTGGACAGAAGTCATCAACGAGGCATCGAAGGAAGGCAAGGTTCCGGAAGCATGGAAGCAGGCGCTTACAGTACTCTTCCCCAATCCTGGCAAATCATCAAGCCTGGACAACTTACGACCAATATCGCTCACATCCTGCGTTGGCAAGGTCGCGGAGCATGTCATACTCAACAGGCTCACTTGGTTCATCGAGCACGAGGAACTCTACCCCCACACGATGATTGGCTTCAGGGCAGGTCCTGTTCACACAGGACGCCGTGAAGCTCATCAAGTGTCAGATAATCGACAATGACACGTGGGACACTCGGGTCATCCTTGGATTAGATTTGGATAAGGCTTTCGATAAGATATCCCATCCATTTATACTGCAATCTATATCCTGAACTTGGTCTGGGAGTAAGATTTCATGATTACGTCCGGTCATTTTTGCACCGAAGAAGGGCGACTCTCCGCGCAGGAGACATGATGGCGGAAGAGGTGGAGCTTGGAACAAGGGGCACTCCACAGGGCTCGGTGATCTCGCCGACTTTGTTTAACCTGACCATGATCGGCCTTTCCAGGACACTCTCACGAGTCGAGGGCATCAGGCATACCATCTATGCGAATGGCATTACCATTTGTTGTGTTGGAGGAAGTGACGGACAGGTTGAGAGTGCGTTACAGGAGGCAATCGAAGTCACGGAGAACTATCTTCGACCCACGGGATTGAACTGTTCGGCTAAGAAGTCGGAGCGTTTACTCTATCGCCACATAAGAAGAGGTCGCAAGCCCATGGGCTGTATACCACATGTCTGACAGCACCATTTCTCTTCGCACGGGCAAGGGAGACAAGATTCCTAGGGTCGACGCCATAAGAATACTCGGCATGGTAGTGGAATCTACTGGCTCTAACGCGCGAACGATAATCAAGCTCACGACCAAGACGGAGACGCAGTACTTCTCATCCGAAGGGTGGCTAACCGCCATCATGGCCTTAAAGAAGACAATCTGGACAACATCTTTGTGCTTTGCCACTTTGCCTACGTGGCGGCTATGCACCGATGGCAAAGAGCAGAGAGGAACAAACTAAACACGTTGCTCAGGAAGGTCACAAAGCGAGCCCTGGGTATACCGATCTTCACCAACACCAATCGTCTCCTTCAGCTAGGCGTCCACAACACCTAGAGGAGATTGCAGAGGCTCAGGAAAGAGCGCAACTTGCCAGACTCTCCACGACCGCCCGGTAGGAGGATATTACAAGAGCTCGGCTACCCACCATCTGCAGAGGCACCAAGAAAATTCCAGTTATCACGGGACATACGAGATTTGCACTCCGTATCGCCGATACCAAGAAATGTACATCCTGAATGTAACAAGGATAGAAGGAAAGCAAGAGCTTCCACCATACTCAAACAGATCCAGGCAGAGGGGCGTAGAGCCTGCTTTGTTGACGCGGCCGCATATCGAAAGGGGTGCTCCTTTTCTGCGGTAGTGGTGGATTCCAAACAGCGACTCACGAACTAGTGAATCTGTACGAACCGGAGATCCGGCGATAGCCTAGCAGGTCGCCATTGCCTTGGCGATGCTTGATGACAGCAGCGACGTCATCTACAGTGACTCACGGTTAGCCATTAGGGCATTTCAATGTGGAGTGATCTCAGAACAGGCATTTAGGCTGCTTCGTAAGGCAGGTCCGGATAGAATCAAGCATCACTTGCTTACTTGGTTCGCAGCCCACATTGGGCACATGGTGGGTGTCCCCACGAACCTCAATGAGACGGCCAACGCTGCCGTGCGCGCACTGACTGACCGCGCTGGCGCTGTAACGGCCGAGGAGAGAGTTACGGATGGTACGGGACGCGCCCGCCACTTATAATGAACTTATTAAACACTTCTATCTCTCGTGGCGACAATACCCTCCTCCTCACCCCAAGCTCACCAGGCCTCAGGCACTGACATTCAGACTTTTGCAGACAGAGACCTATCCCAATCTGTTCACGTTACATGCGATATATCCGGAGATTCACACTGATGATGCGTACCCTGCTTGCGAGAATAGATCAACACTTCCGCACATGCTCTGGGGATGTATCTTCATAGCAAGCCCTGACCTCAGCTCAGCTAGGTGGTATGCGCCTCTCCGCAACCCACTCCTGGCTGAGCAACGTTGGGCTGTCCAGCAAGCCCACGATGCGGCCGGTAGGCTAGGCCTGTCGGTCCCGACGTGGGAAGCGGCCCGCGACGTGCTAATACGCGTTCTGCAGGACGTGAAACAATAAAAGTTAGTCAATCAATCAAAGCGCTCGGCGCAGGACTGCACCTGCATGTATCAGACGTTTCTCGAACGTTATCGATGCTTCTATCCGTTCTCTGTTGTCACCAACACTTCTGTAATATGATTGTATGGTCGACGCGAAGGTCTGGTAGTCTCTGGAATACACGCGGGCACCAGGGATTACTTTGGAACCTTCGATGACCCATGTATAAAAGCCGATGCCGTTTCGTCGCTGATCATATTTCGACGATCGCCGACTGTGTTCGCCGCTATCGTTGTGATTCGAGTGCAACTTGCTTTTGTGGGCACAGGTTCGCCCAATAAAAAATCTGTTTCGTCATTCACAGTTTTGCGAACTGTTTTCTTCATCGTCACTACTACGTGACATCTGGTGGAGGTGCTAGTGCGTTCATGCACCGAACGCCTCCGCAAAGCCGCGATCGAGCTTGAAACCAGAGGACAACACCAACGTCGCCTATGACCAGCGCGCTTGTCGTAGGCAGCAAGGACTTCTGCTAGAGTACGGACTTTTTCCTGAGAAGACCACAGCGATCTAGGCCAAGTCAATGACCCCAATGGCAGCCCCAGCATCCACCATCCTGCTGTAACAACCTCGGGAGCCACGGACCTTCCGTGGATCATTGGCTGAAGACCCTGAATCCTGGCTGAAGACATACGAGAGGACCGAGACGTTCACCAAATGGATCGACGAGGTACAAGCTGCGCCATGTCTATTTTTCAGTTGGATGACGCTGCTGCGACCTGGTCTGAGAACAGAGAGACAAAGCTGATGACGTGGGACCTATTTCGTGAGAAATAGGTCCCACGTCACCAGGTTGGTCTAAAAGCAGCAACCGAAGAAGGTTGGGTTGCTGTACGACGCAATCGTCGTACAAAATCGGGATGGACTTACTGGGGCCTTTGCCGACGTCGACGTCTGGGAATAAATGGATTGCCGTAGCTACAGAGTACCTCAGCCGCTACGCCGAAGCAAAAGCTTTGCCCAAAGTTACCGGTTTCCGGTTATTCCAGGCGGAAAACCACGTTTTCCTTAAAGGGCCCCTGACCAGGTCTGGCCATTTTGAGCTGACCAGCGCAGTGTATGCAATGCGTGCTAACGATCGTGTCTGGTAAGTATTACATCGCTACGCGCAGCGGAAAGAGACGAAATTTTCAAACTAAATGCCGTTTGCCCTTCTCCTTGTGGGCGCCGTACTCCAAGCCGGAGGGTTGACTCATATGTTCAAGTGCGCCTACATACATATGTCTGTGCTGTGAAGTCCCTCATAGGGGCACGTGACTTTATTCTTTATTATTTATTCAAACAAAACTCGCAGCACCATTGGCATTATTGCGAGGGGCATAATACAGAATAAAACAAATCAACAGAGTTTTGGCTCACAACCTCAGCCGGCAACAAAATCCACTCCGATATGGTCCTAGCAATAGGTTAATAGGTTAAATAGGTTAGTCCTGGAGGCATACTCCCGAACCTTGAACACATGGTCTCTTCGGGTGGATGAGTAATATGGAGGACGCAGATATGACGAGGCCTTGATTCCAATTTGATTATTATATATAGTGTAAAAAAGCTTGAGGCGAAGATTTTTGTGGCGTTCGCTTAGAGGAGTCCATCCTATATTTCTTTTTATTGGGTAGTTAATTTAATTCCGAATTTTAATTCGAGAATTATTCAAGGCAACATCTGATGTTTGAATATTCTGTTGCTTCCATAGACGAATAATAAAACGTAAAAGTTTAGAAAAATAATAAAACAGACAAACCTAATGTCTGCGTCTTGTTTTACTTCGCACCGCAGCGCGAGAGATGTACTTCCGTTTCGTCTGCTTGTTCCCGCGTCGCGCAGTCGCGCGCGCACCCAACGAAACTAGGTCATTTTCTACCGTGGTCCAGCGCGCGATCATGCTCTGTGATCCACTTGTGTCTGCCTCACTATTCGTGTAGCACTGGCTTATACCGCTACCATGGTTTAAGATATATACTGTTTAGGTGAGGACACTCGCGAGACGCGATCGACCAGACAAAGTAGCAAAGGCGCGCGCCGATCGGCCCGGTGACGGCAGCGGATACCTATCGGCGGTACGACGCAACTTCAACACAGAATACGTTTTATTGGTTTAATCTCCCATCGGTATAGCAACCAGCGCTCCGCGGGAAATCTGAAATGATTGAGTGACGCGCGAAAGTAAGTCACCAGGGACAGGGGAGAAGTAGGGGACAGGGCATTCGCGCGTTCGTCGTCCGCGCAAGCTCTCGCCTGCGTTCAAACCGAAGTTGCGTCGTTCCGCCGATAGGTATCCGCTGCCGTCACCGGCCCGATAGACGCGCGCCATTGCTACTTTATCTGGTCGATCGCGCCTATCAAGCAAGCCGACAAGTGTCCCCACCTAAAGAGTACATATCTTACACCGTGACCGCTATTCAGGTGTTCTCGTGCACAGCGGGCAAAATCGTGCGCTGAGCCAAAGGAGACAAACGGAACAGCTCGCGCGCGACACCGTCAGCGTAAGTGCGCCGCGCAGCAAAAAGCGAAGAAAAAAAAAAGAAAGGTGGGGCCTGTGAGCTATGCGCCGCGCGATCTTCCAACTCCGGTATGAGAGAACGCAGGCAAGGAATTTCGCTGGCGGAGGCTCGATGGGGCAAGTGGAGAGAGCGTCTAATTTGGCGGTGAAACTGGCTTCCTGAAATCATGGGCACGCGGCACTGAAATATTTCTATCTGCTATTAACGAACCAATTTTAAACATTCTTGCGGTGGAACGCTCCCTAGAGGACACGCAACAACTACCAGCGTATAGCCGAAATTTTCCATTTGCCTTGATGAGGGGCCGTTTTAATGATGAGCGAATGGGCATCATGCAATCCGTTAATAACAAATGTTTCAAAAACGCAAAATGCATTTCCTGCAAAATGAACTTAATTGCACTTAATGAACAAAGGTCACGGCACTCACCTGCTCATTAGGTATAGCTAACAAGGCAGTTTGTGCACTACGTCTTATCTACCTTCACTCAGACTTTTTATTGTGACTGCAATTATATAGACACTAAAGACGCATTTTTGTCGTGGCCGTCGCCGTGATGTTCCGTTTAAAGTCCAAGGGCAATAGAGTGTTTTAGCTAAGCGCTTGATGTCCGCTCCGCTCAGACCGGCATATGCTAGCAAATGCCACACAACCGCTAAGCGGGAGCGCTATTGCGCTTGCGCACAACGCTCATACCGGCAGCGGAACGAAGACCGCATCACTCGCTCCGCCACAAAGCCGACTGAGCGGAGCGTGACAGCGTGTCTACTTGGCCTCTTCGTGGTTCTGCAGCCGAGTTGATAGCGCGTCGCTCGCGTCTCGGCAAGACGCACTTATCAAATGCGAAATCTACGCAGTTCCCTTCAGTATCTCAGAGCGTGAAATCTGAGCGGAGCGGAGCGTGAGCTGCGCTCTGCTAAAACTGTCTAATAACACCGTCGCCGTGCGCCGCATGCTGTATGTGCGAGTGAAAGCATGTGAGCGTGAGCCGACGATCACTCCTCAATCTCACACGCGCAAGAGAAACGCGCTGTCTTCCGTCGCGCGCATGGCGCCGGGGGGAGGGGAGGGACGGGGGTCGTTGTGCGTTGGCAGCACGGTGTAAGAATAACGAGAGGTGCTGACACTCTCCCCCCAACGCGCGCGAAAGCGCCGCTCGCTCGCGTCCAGATTATGTTCGGCTTGGTTCACGGCCGCCTGGATCGGCGCGCGCGGCCGCGCGCGCCGTTCCAGGCGGCCGTGCTTGGTTGGAGTTGGTTCGGCGCCGTCGTAGAGGGCGCTGCGGTATGCGGTCCCAGCCTCGGCGGGAAGGCGCGTGTTTCGCTGTCTTTGTGCGCTTTGTGCTTGCATGTGCGGCCGTGCTGTTTTGAAGGCACACTTTTTGTTCACGCGCCTTTTATCATCTTGTGCTTGTGTATTGTCGCCACGGGCCCTCGACCAAGGTGGAAGCGGCCTTCTGAGAGTTTGAAATGGGTAGAAGGTGCTTCGTCACGAACTGCAATTCTGGATACCGAACTTGTGCGGAGCGTGTGCCTCTATTCAAAGTGCCGTCCGACAGCGGTCGTCTAGAGCAGTGGCGCCGTGTAAATCTGAGGGCAGACCGAACTCTAATGCCTACCGACCATGTTTGCGCCAAGAATTTTTCAGAGGATATGATATCGACGGCATATTACGCGGAGCTCGATAAAATGGTGCTACTTGACGTGCCAAAGAGCCCTGTTCTGTCTGCAAATACAGTTCCCACCTTATTTCCGAATTGTCCAAAGAACCTCACACGGTCAAATAAACCTTGGAAGCCGCTGCGGAAGAGAGAACCTCCTGTCTGTCACAGCAGTCTGTGCAAATTTTGCTGCATGTATAAGATATATACTGGGTGTCTTAACTATCATGCACCAAGATTTAAATATATGAAAATGTCACATAGCTGGACAGAACCAAGGCAATGTTGTCTGTCGTCTCTTGGAGATACTCAGATTATTTTTTGCATTCCGCCTTACTACATAATTATTTTCATAACTGATTAATCAACTTTTCTAATGCTATAATTAGATAAAACAGTGTGAACGAAAGAATTGCACAGCAACATGAAAGATTCCCGACACAGCTTTTTGTTGCTCAATACGTGATACATAAAAGTGTTTTCCGAGCGTGAAAGAAACCCGCGAATAGACTCAAAATTGCCTCGAGGCACTTTACGTGTATTCGTGGGCTTCTTTCACGCTCGGAAAAATACTTCTACGTAGCGTGTATTGAGTAATACAAAGCTGTATCGAGAGTCTTTCATGTTGCTCTCCAATTTTCTCATTGAAACTTTTAATATATTTATAATATTTGAGAAGTTGATTAATTAATTAAGACTAATCATGTAATTAGGCCAAATCTAAAAAATAATCTCAGTATCTCCAAGGGACGGAAAACAACATTACCTTGGTTCTGTTCAGCTACGTGACATTTACAATTATTTATTTATTTATTTATTTATTTATTTATACATACTGCAGCCCAATTGGGCTATCGCAGGAGTGGGAGTGTACATTAGATAAAACATCAAAACATTCGTCTGCACAACTCAACTTCAACACCTTGAAAATCAGCATTGTTACAAAATGAAACATACAACAAGTAACATAAACACAGCATGAATCAACCTAAGTGATATAAAAATTCCTCTAAAGGTAACGACCCAGTCTCACCTGGCACTAAGTTCCATTTTTCAATCGTACGAGGAAAAAAACTGTACTTAAATAAGTTAGTGCGCGGTTGAAATGGTGCAAGGTTGAGTTTGTGGCTATTCCTTGTAGGCTTCAATTTAGCAGGAGACAGATAGTTGTTCGTTGATGAGTAGCGTCGGGTGTTAATGAGAATATGCAACAATTTAAGAGATTCACGATCGCGCCGCTCGGACAGAGGTTGTAGACCTAGTGCAACAAGGTGAGATGAGGGTGAAAAGTTCCAGTCATAACGGCGGTATATGAAACGGATTGCTTTCTTTTGAACTGATTCGAGAGTGTTAATGTCAGATGCCTTATAAGGGTTCCAGATGGGGCAGCCATATTCGAGAATGGGTCGGATGAGCGATTTATATGTTAGCAGCTTTGTTTCACGTGGAGCTTTTCGCAATGTGCGATTTAAATAGCCTATTTTCTTTGATGCTTTACTGCATATGTATTCAATATGCCTTGACCATGACATGTTAGGTGTGAAGATGAGGCCAAGGTACTTATATTCGGACACCCGTGCAAGGCAAGAGCCATTAAATGAATAATTAAACAAAGAAATAGAGGTGCGCTTACTGAAAGATGAAGTGACTGTTTTTAAAAAGTTTATATTCATTTGCCATTTGTCGCACCACCTGCAAAATTGGGCAAATGAAACGTTAAGTGATATGTGATCAGCATTCGTATTAATTACGTTATAAAGCCCGCAGTCGTCAGCATAAAGGCGTATTTTTGCGGATACACAGTTTGGCAAATCATTTATATACAATAAGAACAAAAGTGGCCCCAGGACTGATCCCTGGGGAACTCCGGATGACACATTTGCTATAGACGAGTGTGAGGAATTAAAGGAGACATAGTGGGAACGGTTATGTAAAAAGCTAGCGATCCAGTCAACTAAGGATGAGTTATTAAGTATAGCGCGAAGCTTATTGAGAAGTTTTGAATGTGTAACAGAGTCGAATGCCTTGGAAAAATCTATGAAAATGGCATCAATTTGATTTTCACTGTCCAGAGCGTGAGAAATGTCATGCGAAAATTCTACGAGCTGAGTTATAGTACTAAGCCCGCGACGAAAACCATGCAGGGCATCACTCAAAATTTTATTATTTTCAAGAAACTCCATAATATGCCTAAAGATTATGTGTTCAAGAAGTTTACATGATTGAGACGTTAATGAGATCGGACGATAGTTTAATGGTGACTGTTTGTTGCCGGATTTATGCATTGGAAGAATTTTTGCCAATTTCCAAGCCAAATGAACTGTCGAGGTAGATAAAGACTTTTGAAAAATTACAGTCAAATACCGGCTAGTCCAAGCACAATATCTAATAAGAAAAGCGTTGTTAATGCCATCAGGGCCACAAGATTTTTTATCTTCAAAGTGCAGAATTAGATTCAAAACACCTTCGAGAGACACGGTAATATCGCCAATTGAATAAGGCGAGTCATGAATGAATGCATGTATGTCGAAGTTATCAGTTGTGAATACTGATTGAAAATATTCGTTGAATGCGGTGGCGATAATTAAAGGGTCACTGGAAGGTACATTATTTATAACAACTCTATTTGTGGAGGCTCCCCTGGGTAAAATTGAAGCCCAAAATTTCCGAGGATTACTCTTCATTAAATGATGCAATGTAACGCCGAAGTAGAAGTCTTTTGATGAATTAATTTTGAGGCGAAGTTCCTCCTTGGCGACATTAAACTCGGCAATTTTAAGAGGGTCGCCTTTTCGTTTTAAGCGCCTTAACCTAGCAACACGACGCGATAAGTGAAGTATGTCACGTGAAATCCAGGGCAGATGAGGATTATTCTTTTTTGTCTTCAAAGGGACGAAGCGCTGGATGCAGCTTGTCACAATCGTTTGAAAAGAGACCACCAAGGAGTTCACATCATTAAATTCGCTGAGCCGTTCGAAATCATCAAAAGAACCGCATAAGAGATCAATAATAGACGCGTCGTCGGCACGTGAAAAATCAGAAAAAGTAGAATAAACAAAACTATTGTTACCAACTGGAACAGAAATGGATACAAGAACGGCCTTGTGGTCTGAAATACCATCTGTAACTTCGCATTCGAAACCATTATCTAAAAGGCGGGGACTAACAAAAACTAAATCAAAAACTGCAGCACCTCTTGTGTTAGCGTCAACGACTTGTTTTAAACCAAAACATAATGAAAAATCTAACAGCGCTTTGCTTATTTCCACATCATAGCCGGTGAGCGATAAAGATGGGTACAAAATACCGGGGGCATTGAAATCTCCAAGACAGATAACGCGTGAAGAAGACAAGATACGCTCGTGCATGAATGTCGTTAAAGCGAGCAGCTGATCTATGTTCGATGACGGCGGTTGGTAGATAACGCCAAATACTATAGAAATGTTTCCGAAAAAGATCTTACACCAAACTGATTCGGTATCAGGTGGGTTGTGGAGGAGGAGGAGGAACAAACTTTTATTTAAACCAGCAGTTTAGTTGGCTGGGCCTAGGCCTCCCACGTGGGGACATCGAGGTCTTGCCTCTTCGCCGCCTCGCAGGCTTGCTGGGTAGCCCAGAGTTGGTCGTCGAGTTGGGAGCTGCGCAGGGCGGCGTGCCATCTCGACGAGAGGGTCACGGTATTATTTGTCGGATATCGGTTTTTACATTCCCATAGCATGTGGGGAAGCGATGCTGCCTCAGCCTTACAGATCTTGCAAATGTTACTAGGGTAAGTGTCCGGGTAGATCCTGTGGTAACGTGTTAGTGAGGGGTACGTGTTTGTCTGTAACAGGCGAAGGGTGGTTGCCTGTGCTCTGTTTAGCTTGTGATGAGGGATGGGGAAGGTTCTTCTGTTGAGATAGAATGATATCGTGAGGTCGTTGTAGCTGGTGAGGCGATCGCGTTCAGCGGGTGCACCTGCGCTGTCTCCGGCACGGTTGACAAGGCCTCGTGCTACGGAGTGAGCGACCTCGTTGAGGTTGGTGAGGTGCGGATGTACGTCGCCAGCGTGCGCTGGGAACCAGACGAGAGTGATTTGCTTCTCAAGTGAGTGAGGGGCTTGGTTTAGGATGCGTAGCGCTTGTTTTGAAATACGACCTTTGATGTAATTGCTGATTGCCGTGCGGGAATCGCTCACGATGGTATGGAAGTCCGGATCAAGGGTGGCCAGGGCGATGGCCACTTCCTCGGCCGTCTCGGCGTTTTGGGTTACGATGCTGGCGGCATGTTTGAGCGAGCCGCTTACTGTGGTAGCCGCGGCGAAGCGGTGCCCGTCTTGATATTCAGCTGCGTCGACGAAGGTGACGCCCGTGGTGTCGCCATAGGCTTTAATGAGGGAGGCAGCCCTTGCCTTCCGACGTTCTTTATTGTAGTCCGGATGCATGTTTTTGGGAATAGGGTCGGCATGTAGCCAAGTCTGTACGTCGCGTGGAATTGGGTATTTGTCTCCATGTTGACGGTGGTAGGTGATGCCGAGTTAGAATGTGCCGGCCCGTTTCTGTGAGGGTGAGACGCTCCAGATGAGACCGACGCTGTGCTTCGATTAATTCGTCTAGGGTGTTATGGAGTCCTAATTGGAGTAGAAGTTCAGTGCTGGTGTTGTTTGGCAGTCCTAAGGCTAGCTTGTAGGCGCCGCGTATAATGATGTCCAATTTAGTCTTTTCTGCTTTGTACCAATTATGGAAGGCGGCGACGTATGTGATGTGACAGATGACGAACGACTGAACAAGGCGAATGACGCTTTCTTCCTTCAGTGCCCTGTCGCCGGTTGGTCACCCGTTTCAGCAGCCGCGATGTATTGGCCGTCTGTCGGAGGATCTTGGATATAGCCGTTGAATTTGCGCCGTTGGCTTCGATGGTCATGCCGAGAACCCGGATAGTGGAGACCACGGGTATGGTTCCACCATCCCTCATGTGGAGTTGGATTTCCTCGTAGCGGCGTTTATGCGTAGATCGTAGTGGTGGGCGTCCACGGAGCGTGGGGCGGTATAAGAGGAGCTCTGACTTGTCGGGGGAACATCGGAGTCCCGTGCCTTCGAGATATTTTCGGACGGCATCGATGGCGTCTTGCAGAGCGGTTTCAATTTGTCCATCGCTGCCCGTAGTGGTCCAGATGGTAATGTCGTCGGCATAGATGGTGTGTTCTATGCCGTCGAGCTTCTGTAGTTCCTGTGCTAATCCGAGCATGACCAAATTGAACAGCATTGGGGAAATGACAGAGCCTTGTAGGGTTACCGCGCATCCGAGAGTGAATTTCTCCGATTGAATATCTCCAACCGAGAGGAACGCCCTTCGGTTGGATAGAAAGTCTCGTACGTAGTTGTAGGTGCGCTCGCCGAGGTTTAGTAGGGAGATGCGTTCGAGGATAGTAGAGTGCGCGACACTATCGAAGGCGCGCTCGATATCGAGGCCCAAGATCGCCTTCGTGTGTCGGGATTTGTCGTCGAGGATTTGATGCTTGAGTTGGAGCATGGCGTCCTGGGCTGAGAGATGAGCTCTAAAGCCGATGATTGAGTACGGGTATGCGGACGTATCTTCGAGGTGAGAGTTTATGCGGGTAAGGAGTGCATGCTCCATAACCTTGCCGACGCACGAGGTTAACGAGATGGGGCGGAGATTGGCAAGGCTAGATGGCTTGCCAGGTTTTGGAATTAGAATTACCTTGGCCGTTTTCCATGATGGGAAAATGGACCCTTGCCGCCAGCAGTCGTTTATGTACTCGGTGAGCTGTTCCACCGAGGGGTCGTCTAGGTTTCTCAGAGCTTTGTTGGTGACGCCGTCCGGACCTGGGGCTCAACGGCTGTCCAATTTGCGCAGAGCAGCGTGTACCTCGGCCACGCTGAAGTCCTCATCGAGGGCTGAGTTCGAGGACCCCGTGTACGGACCCTGAGGCTTTGCTGGCCCGGAGGGGATGTACTTTTGGCATAAGGTATTTGTGACGTGGTCCTGGCCGTGCGTCTTGGTTTCTGTGAATAGGAGTTTGGTAAGACGATCCTGCTGTTGTGAACGGGTGCTGGCAATGTCAAGAAGTTGTTTTAGGATTTTCCACGAGCGGGAGTGGTGGAGTTGCCCGTCTAGAGAATTGCAAAGCTCCGCCCATTGCTGTTGATTAAGGACTCGGCAGTGTTCTTTTATATTCTCGTTAAGTAGTGCAACCTTTTTCCTGAGTCGTTTGTTGAGTCGTTGACCCTTCCACCGAGAGAGGATGGACGTTTTGGCTTCAATGAGGTGGGCAAGCCGACTATCCATACGTTCAGTCGGGGCGTCGGTTTTGATAGTGCGAGTAGCCAATTGGGTATCTGATAAAAGGTCGCGCGACCAAGATTCTATATCGGTGATCGGGCTGTCTGTAGTTTCTGCTGTGCGATGTTTGCGGAAGGCGTCCCAGTCCACCCACGTGAACTCCCTCGTTCTCGTAGATACAGCTGTGAGGTGCGGGAGAGTAATTTCAATGATCGAATGATCGCTGCCGAGGTCGTATTCAGTATTGCGCCATTGAGCGTTCACTACATTTTTGGTGAACGTGAGGTCGGGCGTCGTGTCTCGCGCAGTGGAGGTGCCGAGGCGTGTGGGGAACGTCGGGTCTGTGATGAGATTGAAGCCGAGATCGTGGGAGTCTTGCCAAAGGTTACGGCCCGCAGCGGAGCAGTGTTTGTAGCCCCAACCTGTGTGCGGCAGGTTGAAGTCGCCGCCGATGACGAGGGGGCTGCTGCCTGCGGCGTTCAGGGCCTTTTTAAAGAGCGTTAGAAAGCGACTGTGGCGTAGGGACGGGGCGTTATAAATATTGAGGATGAAGATGCCGTCCGTCCGCTTTTTGTGTGGGATGAGTTCAATGAAAAGGTGTTCGGTGCGACGGTCGTGGAGATCGTGTTCGATTGCGGTGATTCTGTGTCGGACGAGCGTGGACACTCCGTGGGGGGCGTTGGCAGCGATGAAGGGTTGATATCCTTGAAGGGTGATCGGCGTGTCGTGCGTTTCCTGGAGTATGAGTACATTCGTTTCAGGTGAAGATGTGCGAAGGTGTTGACGAAGAACGGGCTGTTTGTGGCGGTAGCCTCGACAGTTCCACTGCCATATCACTGTGTCGGTGTTTTTGTGGGCCATGATGACGATCTAAGAGGCCGCCGGTGGCGGCGCGGGATTGTCGTGAGCGATTCCGCTCGTGTCCATGATTATAGCCGGGGTGACGGGGGTGGATCTGGTGAAAAGGGTCTGGAGGTTGTTTTCTATGGCGCTGACTCTTTGCATTACGGCGAGCAGAGCGTTGTGGAGACTTTCGATGGTGCTCTGTAGCGACACGAGCATGTCCCTGACTTCGGAACGCACCTGCCCCGTAGCTCCTCCTTGGAGGGCTCTCTTTTTTGGTGCCGGCGTCGGGGGTTCCCCTGAAGGTGTGACGCTAGGAGGTTCTGGGGCTTTGGGTGTGGGTTGTGTTTTGGTTGCTTTAGGCTCTGAACCTCCTGTGTGAGTTTCTGAATTAAGTCACGCATAACTGCATTTTCTCTCTTAAGTTGATCAATGACAGCATTGTCTGTGTTTTGTTTAGGTGTAGGGGGGGACGTGATCGGACCCTCTCGCGTGACGCGTGTCACAGTCTGTGCGAAGCTCACCTTTTCTGAAATCTGTCGGCCTCTTGAGGGTCGACGTGGATCTTGACCGGGAACGGCCTGCTCCTGGTCTGGAGCGCGAGCGTGAGCGGTGTTTGGTGTCCATGGGCGGGAAATCACTTGGTTGAGGTGTAGATTGTTGTGGCGTACGTTGTTCCCAGAGGCGTTTGCGGATGACGTATGGCATTTTGTATTTGGCTGTGCACACTTTGTCCGCCGTGGGGTGGGGTCCACCACACAGCGTGCACTTGGGGGTGCACTGATGGTGTTAGTCGGGATTGCGGGCGCCGCAGCCCGTGCAGATCTTGTTGTTAGGGAATGGACAAACATCCATGCGGTGCCCTAGACGGCCACAATGGTAACATATGTCAATTTGCTTGCGGTACAGGGAGCAGGGGATCAGTGTTGCACCGTATCGGACCAGGTACGGCACACTGGGTCCGTCGAAGGCGATGACGACGGTTGTGGTGGAACCGATGCGCTTGGCGGCCAGGGCTAGCGGATTGCGGGTATTTATGATGTCTACGTCGATTTCCTGGGCGTTGTCGGTGAGGGGAATACCTCGGATAACTCCTTTGGTAGTGTTGTCCGGGGCTGCCTCGTATGCGTTGATTTCGTGGGTGGGTTGGGGAGTATTGAAAATTTAAGGTCAGACCGCAAAAATAATGCGACGCCACCTCCTCTTCTATGACGTGTATCAGTTCTAACAGCTGTAAAACCTGGAGGAGTTATTCCACTATCGAATATGTCATCATGCAACCATGTTTCCGTTACCCCAGCAATATGTGGTGAATGGGCGGAAATCAGCGAAAGAAAATTTGGAAACTTGTTAATCAAACTTCTGGCATTAACATTTAAAACGCGTAGTGGTTCTTGTGGTTGCCTACTAAGGCGTCAGGGATTAACAGTGGCGACTTTTGTTGGGCGGGGAGGAACCTTAGTGAGGGTGCTAGTATCATCGTGCCAGTTGTACCTAACTTTATTGACGAATGCATGATCAAAGCTTAAGTGAACAATGGAGCCATTATCACGAAAGGGCTTAGATGCTTCCCATATCTTTTTTTCTGATTGATCGTATGCGCTTTGAAAAATCTTCAGAAATACGAAAGTCGGAACCTTTAAGTTTGTGACCATTTTTAAGGGCGTTTGTTTTCTCGCGATAGTCGAGCAATTTCATGATAATGGGGCGTGGGCGGCCAGCATGCCTATGACCAATTCTGTGGCACCTCTCAATACTGGGGCATTTGATTTCAAGTTGTTCTTCGAACCACGTGGAAATGTTAGATAGCAGAAGATCGTGAGTTTCATCAGGTGACTCAGTCAAGCCATGCAGCAACAAGTTATTACGGCGAGATCGGTTTTCTAGATCATCATTACGCAAAGCAAGTTGGTCGATTTTGATTTGTAGCTGCTGAATTTCATTATTCACATTACCATTGTTTCCGATCGAAGGAAGTGTGGTTGGAAGTGATTCTAATGCGGCGACACGTGTCTCTAAGGCATCAAACCTTGATTTAACAGCGTGATGAAAGTCCTTGATATCTGCTATTTCTTGTCATATACGTTGCTGGCCCTTAATTAATTCGGCAAGCATTTGAGCCACAGAAGACAAGTCAACATTCTTGGCATCTGTGGTACTCGTTTCATCGGTAGTGGATGAGCTTCGCAAATGAATATCAGTCACCGGGCATTCTTTAGTCTTAATTGGCTTAGGAGGCCCCGGATTCAGTTCCACATCACCACTCAAGAGGAGACTGCTGACGCAGTAAATTAGGTCAGAGCACAGTGATACAAAATCATAAGCACATATAGAATTGTGTGGGCGAGAAAACAGCAGCATAAAGCGATTATCAGAATGAATGCATTTGGCATTCTTGAGGTAACCTACCTGCGTAAAGAGCAGAAAGCGGTTCAGCATCCCACTAGCGCTGCTGTGACCTCGCCCACTGAAGACGGCAACTGTCGACGACGCTTTTATATGTTCAGCTGGGGAAGTCACCATGCCGGACTTGCCGATGATTGGAGGACCCAGGATGACGTCACCGAAGGTGACGTCATCATGATAGGACAACATAAGGCGCGCGCGGCGCAGTTATGCTACGCCGGCTCAAAGCGGACGCTCTATGGTCTAGCGTCACCGCACAGCCAGCGGAAGGTCGATGCAAATAGGTCTCGAAGCTTCGAGCGAAAAGCGGTTCGCCACAAATTGTCACCGACATCAGCAAGTGTGGTTATGGGAGCCGCGATTGATGCGCGACTATACGAAGAGGCAAGAAACACTGGGGAAAAAAAGCTTTTTTTTTCATTAGAACCAGACACTGAATCATTAAGCGAAAACAAAAGGCCTAATCAATTTTATATACGGGTGGCGAGAAAGGAAATGACAGCAGTAAGGAGTAGCTTACTTTATCATTATCAATAAATACCTTTTTTTACGATGTTACGTCTCAGCCTGGAAACGCGCTATCTTTGGGTGTTGCCTCCGAGGCAGCCCCTTTCATAAGCGCCGTCCAGACGGCGATAGTGCCCCAACGTGTTCTCATGTGTCTTACATGGAGTGCGCTACCATATATGTAGCCACTGTAAATACTGTAAAATAAACCATTTTTTTCTCTCGCTATTACTCCCGGACGTACTCATACCTGTGGCGGGAGCATCACCGGCCTAAACGCTACCCTGAGTACGAACAAACTGGTGGCAGTGGCGGGATGGAGCCTAGCCAACGCCAGTCGCCAACGTCTGGTTAGCAACAACGCCCACCATAAGATGCCGCTATCACTTGCAATGCAATGTAGCTCTTGAAGTGTGCAGAAAGGCGCGCACGTAAAGTTCACCTGTTACAATACACCCCTCTCACGTTGCGTTGTTTTGCTTGACGACGTTTATCTGAATTTCGAGGAGCGAGTAGTTTCGTCGTTTTTAGTCTGTTCAGACATGAGAGAGACAGGAGAAAGGGGAAAGGCAGTGAGGTTAACGAGATGGGAAGATCCGTTTTGCTACCCTACGCGGGGGATCGAGAGAGGGGAGGGGAGGTAAAGTGACAGCAAAGTAGAGATAAATAAAGGAGCACAGACACACAATCACAGTCGATCGCAGGTGGCACAGCTCAGTGGCACTTGCAGCAATATAAACATCTGCACAGGCTACCAGCCGCTTGTCCAAGTCTGTTGCCCCTAAAAACTGCAACGGTGCCCTCGCCGCCCTCCGCTGCAGTGGCTTGTGATCACGGTGTAAGAAGATAGGTGTTCCGATGGCGCGCCCGCGCTGGGGCGAGAGAGCGGCCACTTCGTGTGACCGGAAGTGAGCGCCGCCGCTAGGGGCAGCACGTGTTCAGGAGGCCTTGGAGAAGCGGCACAACAGTGGATAATTTACGACCGCCGTCAGCATTTAAACACCCGTACCCAAAGATATGCAATTTTTCGTTATTTAGACGCCAAATGCTGAGCAGGTAGAAGGTTTCATGCCACTGTGATGTTATTGGGTGCAGGATCACTCCAGAAAGAGATAGAAGCAGCACGCGGAAGCACAAACACACATCAGACGTATATTGGACACACGTAATACATTAAAACAGCACATATACAACAGTTTCCCAAAATATGTTCTAGAAGATATACAGCTAATATAGATTTGTCAAAAGGTAGTCAGCCTACAGTTTATGTAGAAGTAGTTGCCGCCATGTCGGAGACGTCGGGGAACCGGTGTCGGACAGCACTGTCGGACAGCTGGTTGGACAGCAGGGTCTAACTACAGGGACAGATCGCCTCGTGGAGCTCAGGTGGCCCTGTGCCACAGTCGATGTACCGGAGCCTCCGTGTGCCCAGTTACCCGATGGCGAGGTTTGTGTTCCGGAGAACACTGCGGCAGCCCACCAGGTCACGTCCACAGCTGGCGAGGTAGCCCCGTGGCCGCTCACCCGAACGCTCGATCAGCCAGGCTCAGGACCGCCAGCCCTCCTGGACCAGTTGCCCAGCGGAAGAACTGGACGAGGTAACCTCTCAGCTGGTGCTAGCTTTGATTGGGGTGCAGACGTAGTGACGCGGGCGGCGATAGCTCCTATGGGCCAGACGCCCAGCGAGGAAGCCCTGTGCCGTCGAACGCCGAACCTCGCGCGCTGCTCACGCCACAGGCCACGCTCTCTCGAGCCACGCTTTTCGAGGCGCCACTGTCGACGCTCACCAATGGGTGTCGATGATGATGATGACGACCTTAAAGTACATACCCACTTATGGGTATTGGCCAAGAATCGGTGTCCTCTTGGCCACCGCACAGCACACTGTTTTCATATGTTTGTTTGCCACTCCCGCGTGCAATATATTATCACAGCCACTTACAGTCAAAATACCGTCATTTCGAACACGAGAGAGACGCGTCGTCTGCTCGAGCAGACGGCGCGCTGCGCTTACCGCTGCTCGCCGCGTCGGAGTCAATCGGAATGTCGGCAGAAATATAAAGGGACGTTCCTCCAACAAAGTAGAGTCGTCTTAAGTAGGCGAACAACATATATTCATGGAAATAAAGCACTTCTGCCGCGCGTGCCCATAAAAGCGACAGCAAAGCGAGCAACAAAGTGGCCCCCCAAAACAGGTGCTGCCCCTTGCGGCAGCGGCGTGCGTAGAGTCACACTAAGCGGCCGCGCCTCGCGCCGCCGTCGGATCACCTTCCTTTTTTACACCGTGCTTGTGATTCTACAGTAAGTTCATGTGCTAGAAGTCTTTGGTCAAAACGTGCTATGGCGATTGCAAGCGATCGTCGCTGTAAATTGTAGCGAGGACAGCCACAGAGAAAGTGCTGAAGAGTCTCCTTGCTACCACAGTCATCACACGAGGCGTCGTTGGCCCGTCCGATTCGGAATGCAAAAGGCCACTTCTAGCCATATTCGAAAACGTAGGGTAGCTTCGCGACGGCAGAGTCCAGCTGAGATGCAAGGGCGTAGATAGGAGTCTAATACCTCTGTCACACGAGCACGCAAAAACTCTTTTACGCAAGCGGTCTTTTACCAAGTTGAAAGACTTTTGAATGAAGAGGTGTTGCGCAGCAGACGCATGGTGCCGACGATCTCCTTTCAGTGTTTCCTTCTGGACACGCTACCGAAAGCGTGGCGCTAGCATTCGAAACAATATCGGCCCAAAAAAACTTATGTATCTCAAAATATAAAGTGAAAACTTATTGTTTACACGTTTTTCAAATAAGGTTAACATAAGAAACGGTAATATAAAGATTTATTGTAGTAGTTTAAAAGAGCCTCATCAAGTGACATCCCCAGCCCGTTCGACCTGCTTACGAGAGCACAGAAGAAAATGAGCATTACTGAGTTTACTACACCTTCTGCGAGACATAAAATTATCTTTATGATGAGCCTAGGCCACAGAAAATTACGCATTCGCTTATTTTCTTTAATATATGATAATTGCTGGTGCCCACTGGTTTCGAGGCTACTCCTTTTCGGCCGTAAAGGCGATTGGCGAACTCCTCTTCCCGAAAAGACCGCTTCTGAAAAAGAGATCGCTCCCTGTCGTGTGTCTGCTGGCGAAACTCTTTTTCGGGCGAAGTCTTTTTGCTCAAAAGACTTTCGAGTGCTCGTGTGAAAGGCGTATAAATTGTGAAACTGGCTGCTTTGAAAACGACCTGCGTTGAAGAGGAAGAACGTGATATCACGAATGAGCATTCGAAGTTTTCTAGCGGCATCTGTCCTTGAATAGGTATCGGCTCCTCTTCGTCGCCTTGAAGAGCCGAGCGAGCAGCGTTATCGGTGTGTTCGTTCCCGATGACGCTGCAGTGACTTGGAAGCCACTGAAATGTCACGTGGTGTCCTTTCTCAGTCAAGGTTTGGATTAGTTCTTTAATCTCGAATACCAGTTGTTCGTGTGGTCCACGTCGCAAAGCTGATAGCAAAGACTGCAGTGCTGCCTTCGAGTCACTGAATATTGACCATCTTCGAGGTTGTTCGTGACTGACGAGACGAAGTGCAGCGTGAAGAGCAGCAAATTCCGCAGCCGTCGATGTAGTTGGGTGACACGTCTTGAAACTGATGGTGGTGGCTTTTGCTGGCAAAACCACGGCTTCAGAGGAACACTGGAGAGTTGCCAATCCAGCAGTATAAATATGTACGTGGTCGGCGTACCTCTCGTGAAAAAGGAGCAGAGTTGGTTGTTTAAGAGCATGACAGCTCAGATTTATTTCTGATTCCTGGTACGGTGAGATGCACTGCAGGTCGATCCAAACACCATGGAGGAATCGATGGCTTAGTTGCGGGGGAGAAGCCTGATGGAAGGCGAGTGTAATACTGCGAAATTATAGTGCAAATGACGCCTGCGGCCTTTCTGACCGTAGTGCTGCCAGATGATGGGAACGGGCCCGGGCAAAGTGCCTAATGTGCACTCTCAACGCTTCCACCACACTGTGCGTTTGTATGGGTTGGTCCCGCGCGATTGCAATAGTCGCCACTGTTGATGTGCATTTCGGCAAACCAAGACAAACCCTTAGAGTCCGAGCTTGAATAGAGTACGAAGGTTTGTCTGGCAAGTGTTGGTCAGTACGGACAAACTGTATCTCAAGAAACCCAAAAAAAGAGCCCTGTACAATTCCAACATTGCATGTACTGACATTCTCCAAGTCTTTCCGCCCAGAAACTTGAAAAGCTGGGAGATTGGTGTCAAACGTTGTTTCAAGTAGGTCACGTGCGGGCTCCATGAGAGATCTCAATCAATGATTATGCCAAGAAATCTCGTAGTCTTCTCATAAGGAACTATCTGGCCATTTATAGAGATGATATAGGGTGTCATTGGTTTGCAGGTGAATGCCACCAGTGCACATTTGTTTCACGAGATTTCAAGACCTTGGTAGCGGAGCTATATAGCTGTCAGAGTAGCAGCTTTTTGAAGCCTTTCACGTATCTGAGGACGTGTTACACCTGAAGTCCAGATGCATATGTCGTCTGCATACAATGATATCTTGATCGCTGCTGACAGATTTTCAACGAGACTAATGAGTGTGAGGTTGAATAGGGTGGGGATTAGTACTCCGCCTTGAGCGCCACCTCAGTAGGTGTAGTGTCGTGCGGATCGACCATCGCCGGTACACACAAAGAGCAATCTCATAAAAAGGCAATGAGAAATTCATTGAAAAACTCGGCCACCTAAGCCAACCACCTCAAGAGCATCGAGGACAGCCTCGTGAGATACTGTTATCGTAAGCCCCATTGACATCCAAGAACAAAGCTGCAGATAATCTTTTGCATGACTTTTGATGCTGGACATACGTAGCGAGCGCAACAACACTGTCTATTGATGAGCGATCTTGACGAAAACAAACTATGCAATTTGGGAACATGCTGTGTTCCAGGTACCACTGCAAGCGGGCAAGGATCATCTTTTCAATTATCTTTCCCACACAGCTGGCCAGCGCTATTGGGCGTTATTAGGCGAGTTCAAGTGGGGACTTGCCTTGCTTCAGGAGAGGGACCAAGTAGCTTGTCTTCCATTCTTTGGGAACAATGTCATCTTGCCAGGATACGTTGTAGAGATCTAACAGTTCTCTGCATGCTCATTCACTCAGGATGTTCAAGGAGCGGTAGGATATTCCATCTGGTCCCGGGGATGAAGAACGCCTGCATAGAGCAAGAGCCGCTTCAAGTTCCTCCATTGCGAAAGAAAGATCCATGTGGCAGTCACGGGAAACGGGGATGTCACTGGGGGCTGGAGAGCCTAGACCGGTTTCTTGGCCAGCGATCCTTGCACAAAAGTCTTCTGCAACATCAGCATCCAGTCGCCTTTGGAAGAGCGCCAGCGTTTTGAATGGGAAGCGTTGTTCAGGGAGGGAATGCAGACCACGTATGGTTCTCCAGATGTGGGAAAGTGGCTTCCGGGGGTCTAGTGACTGGCAAAACATTGTCCAACGTCGTGATACCAATGACCCAATGTATCCATGCGACGTTGAATTTTCTTTTGTAGTCGTCTGGCTGTCCTAAGGGTCATCGATGGATTTTGTACGCTGGTATCGCCGCTCCGCACGACGACGGAGTGCACGAAGCCGTTCCAACTCTATATCCAAATCCGTGTGCTTCGACGAAACCAATGACCGTGCGTGTGACGTCTGGCATTGCACACTTGATTCTTTCCTCTGATCCAGAGGACAAGCCCTCTCGACAAGCATGTTCCATGGCAGAGGTAAAAGCAGTCCAGTCAATTAATCGAATGGTGTTCCATGGGAATGACCTGGACATCCTTTTAATGAATAGGTACGTGAGAATGTGATCACTCCCGTGTGTCTTGATATCCGAGAACCATTTAACACATCTTGTGAAAGAGCTGGAGATGAAAGCTAGGTCAAGACAGCTGCCATAATTCACGCCTCGTATAAACGTTGGGCTGCCGTCATTCAGAAGTGAAAGGCCGTGGTTGCAGGCGAAGTTTGCAAGTTTGCTAGTCTTTGTCCTCTTGAATTTGTCCTTGTGTTTCCCCATGGCATGTGGTGTGCATTAAAACCTACGGTGATGACATATGGAGCAGGACACATCGACAAGATGTTCGCTAGTCTTTTGGAATCAAAATTACTTGAAGGCGATATATAAACGCCTACAAGTGTAAACAAGAGTTTGCCCTTTTTAATTGTTAGGCAAACGTATTGATTGTCATTGTGAGGCGGAATCGGCTGGCGAACAAAGGTGAGTTCTAGACGAATAAAAACTATGACTTTGCTGCATGCACCAGTTATTGTGGACATACCAGCTTCATATCCCGATCATCTCACTGGTTTTGATACGTTAGGCTGATATATACGAATGATTGGGACCATATTAGTATATATGAACTGATGAAAGTCTGAAAGGCGCGATTTTGGTCCTCTTGCGTTCCACTGGATGATTGACGCCGCCTTTACTTCTCGAAAGGATGGGGGATGGTTGGCCATGTCTCTATTCGAGAGATTCAAGCACTGGCTTAAAGCATTCAGTACTTTCAGGACCTCACGTGAACCGTGATCGAACCTTCTAATCAATTATTTCTTTCATAAATGATTACACAATCAATTTCGAAGAATTTAGCACCACAACTTAAAAAAATGTAGAAACACTCCCCTATGCGTGCCTTGGTTTCGCCGACTGTTGGTTTCCTTCACAGGTGGTCTGAGATATATACAGGGTGTTTCAGCAAAAACTTTCAAAAATTCTTAAAGGTTGCCTGTGGCAGATAGCCCAATTCTAGTTCATAAGCTGGTCTACTCGAAGAGGCGGACATTACTTGCACAAGAAATTCAAAGTGTCACATGCTGCACTGTCGGCCATCCCTATGCGGAACGCGTAGGCATTGGTGAACGCGACGCCCAACCATAGCCTACACAGAAGGGTCGCATCTCTTCGGGGAAGTCTTTTTGGAAGTCGAAGGCTTAAGGTTGGATCCAAGGTGTATAATCGGGCGTGCATAAAATGTGGTTTATTCCAGTCTGATGAAGTGCATTGGCGTGCAAGTAGGCGGAGCATCCTTGCAGCATCTGTCCTAGACAGCGGGATCGATAGGTGGTTGTCTTGTTCATGAGCTGAACGAGCAGCTTGATCGGCACGTTCATTGCCAATAATTCCACAGTGACTTGGCAGCCACTGAAAGATTATTTCGTGTCCTTTCTCAGTCAGGTAGTGTATGGCCTCTGTGATTTCGAAAACCAGTTGTTCCTGTGGACCGCGCCGTAAGGCTGACAGTAAACTCTGCAGTGCCGTCTTCGAGTCGCAGAAAACGGTCCATTTGTGTGCTGGTTCATCATTAATAAAATGTAGTGCGACTCGAAGCGCTGCCAGTTCTGCTGCCATCGACGTTGTCAAGTGAGATGTTTTCATTTTGATAGTGGTGGGTTTTTCTGGAATAATGACAGCGGCGGTAGAGCTGTTCTGCAAGACGGAAGTGTCGGTGTATATGTGAATGTAATTCCGGTCCTTTTCATATAATAGGAGTAAGGTAAGCTGTTTAAGAGCCGGCGATGACATATCTGCTTTTTTCCGGACGCCAAGTTCTGTCAGGTTGATCGTTGGCTGAATGAGGCACCAAGGAGGAGTGGAAGGTCTCGCGGCAGGTGTGAAGCAAGATGGTATAGCCTCCCGATGTGCGGATACCATTCGGCAGAATGAGGCGTGCGGTCTCTCCGCAGGTAGAGAGGCTAGATGGTGTCAAGGAGTCCGTGCACGGTGCCTTACGTGCATTCTTATTGCTTCAACTGCGATGTGGGTCTTTATGAGGTGGTCTCTGGCGATTGCAATAGTTGCCGCCGTTGACGCACTTCGAGGAAGACCTAGACAAATCCGGAGTGCCTGGGCCTGCACACTTTGTATAGTACGTAGGCTTGTTGTACTTGCGTTAGACAATGCTGGCAAGTTGTACCGCAAGAAGCCGAGAAAAAGTACTCTATATAGTCGAAGCATGGCGCTTGTCGACATTCCCCAGGTCTTTCCAGCGAAGAATTTCAAAAGGTGACAGATGCCTGTTAACCGTTTCTTCATGTACAATACATGGGGGCTCCATGAAACGTCTCTGTCAATTATGACACCCAGGAATTTATATGACCGTACAAATGGTACCATCTGCCCATTTATTAACACACTGTAGTGCGTCATAGGCTTACGCGTAAATGCCACAAGTGCACATTTGTCAGATGAAATCTCCAGGCCTTGATTTTGGAGATAGTGTGCAGTCTGAGTGGCAGCTTTTTGGAGCCTGGCGCGCAGCTGTAGGCGTGTCACTCCGGACGCCCAAACGCATATGTCGTCCGCGTACATTGATAGTTTAACTGTGTTTGGAAGGTGATGAAGGAGACCAATCAGCGTCAGGTTAAACAACGTAGGGCTCAGTACGCCACCTTGGGGGACGCCACAGTAGGTGTAATGCAAAGAAGTGCGGCCGTCCTCGGTGCTCACAAAGAAAGATCGCATAGAGAGATAGCTATGAATCCATAGCAACATCCGACCACCGAGGCCTACCTCTTCGAGAGCGGCGAGGATGGATTCATGTGTAACGTTGTCGTACGCCCCTTTGACGTCGAGGAACAAAGAAGCCCACAGACGTTTACACCCTTTTTGGTGCTGAACATAGGTAACCAGGTCGACGACATTATCAATCGACGAGTGGCCACGTCGGAATCCTGCCATGGCATCTGGGTAGACGTTGTGGTATTCCAAGTACCTACCACTCCAGGCGTCCGAGGATCATCCGCTCCATCACTTTTCCCACGCAGCTCACCAATGCAATCGGGCGATACGATGAAAGCTCCAACGGAGACTTTCCAGCCTTCAGTAGCGCAACTATGCGACTAGTCTTCCAGCTTGTAGGAAGTGTGCCAGCTCGCCAGGATTCATTATAGATTTCAAGAAGAACTCTCGTCGCCCGCTCACCCATATGACACAGAGCTCTGTAAGAAATTCCGTCAGGTCCGGGTGACGACGTGTGCCTGCACAAAGCTAGCGCCGCCTTGAGTTCATGGATTGAAAATGGAAGATCCATGCGGGAGGCACGTGGTGGCGGGAAGCTCATGAAACGTGATAAGTTGTTAGAAGCTGTGCGTTGCCCGGATAATCTGGCACAGAAGTCTTCTGCGATGACGACGACGACGAAGTGTTTCTCATGTGGAACGCTGCTCTTTCTGTCTCCTGAGTTTTTGTGCTTTTTTGTGTAATCCGGGGAACATCGCTCTCCTGCGACCGGCGATGGATCCCGGCCCCGTTGTACGTAGTCCGGACATGGCATTGCCTTCGACGTCGGCCACAAGGAAGCGGAACAGCCGAGATGATGACACCGCCAGTGACAGCACTGAACTGTATACGGCGAGTAGCGATGACAGCGAGGACGGCTTTGTCCCTATGGCGAAACGCAAGGCGAAGAGGAGAATCCTCGGTGGGTCTTCGCCGGGAAGTACGTCAACCGTGAAGGCCTCCTGTGGTCCGCCGCGCCACACTATTTTGTTTGTTCCCGTTGATCCTTCGGCCAACATGAGGAGCATGAATAGGCAAGTCATCTCGGTACGTCTTGAAGCTCTCGTGCCGAATCAGATAATCGACATTCGAGTCAATCCCCGTAAGAATGTCCTGGCCATAGACGTCGAGCAACCGGCCGCTTTGCATACCTTGCAAACTGTCACGGAGCTTGGCGACATCAGAGTCCGTGCTTACATTCAGGAGGACGCGATGATACAACTCGCCAGTCATGAGGCTGATCATACGGAATACAGTGATTGACTACGATATGCGTC
>NC_051163.1:112354227-112414226 GCF_013339745.2 Dermacentor silvarum
TGTTCCGGTAGAACAATGGTAGAAAGTTGCGGCATACTCGGTATGGTTTTTTTTTTCGTTTCTTTTTTTAATACCATTCAGCACTCACCGAGCCGCCAATTTGCTGCTGCACGAGCATCAGTAGGGGATTTGATGAAGGCGACATTGATGGCACTGCTGCTCGAGAAAGGACTGGCCTCTGGGGCACGCCAAGATACTTTCCGAGGGCAGGATTCATACATAATCCGAGGGCGAGAAATGCAGAGAGCACAACATCGGTTTCTCTGGCTCTTTTGCCGTTTATCATTGGCAGAGAACTGAGCCATTGCGAACGCCGGGGCTCATCGCGCGGCACCACATGAAGGGACACAGTCGGGTCAACACTGCGCTGCCCCTGAGCAAGCACCTTGCGCCGTTTATACAGCCCTCAACACTACACACACGAGTCGTTTTCTGACTGTTTCTCGTGAAGTCAACGTTTTTCGAGCCCACGCTACACGCAAACCAAACACTGCAACCCTCTAGAGCGGCACAGGCGCGCGCGATGATGCATTGAGCGAAAACGAAACTACGAAACTCTCAGCACCCCACGTAGCGCCAGGCAATTTTTTCTTATTGCTTATTTAATTTTGCGCTAAACTTGTACGTCCTCACTTGAAACGGCTTAAAAAGTTGGCAAGTGCTGTTTATGTACGTTTAAGATGTATTTCATTTTGCGTTTTATTAACAGCAATAAATCACTCTCGACCAATTGCGGCCGGGCTGCGTTTGTGATCTCCGACGTCATAAACGTGTAGTGCGGGAAATTCGAAGGGGCGTCAGTACCTATCGTACAGTTTTTCGCAAGTTTGTCGCTTAATAATCCTCTGTTCGCAGTAAGAATGGTATGTCTGTGATCGTGATAGGATAATCTACCATTAAAGCTCAAATTCATGTTTCTCTTTAGTGCCCTTTCAACTGGTTAAGTCCATCGAGCGTAACAAATGCAGTCTTTTCACGGTCTTGATCATCGACGGATATCTGCCAGTAGCCTGACCTCAGGTCGATAGAAGAGGAGTAGGCAGAGCCGTGTAGACAGTCGAGAGCATCATCGATCCGCGGAAAAGGATACACGTCGTTGCGCGTTACTTTGTTTAAGTGGCGGTAGTTGACGCAGAAGCGCCAGCTGCCATCTGTCTTCTTGACTAGGACGATCTGTGATGACCATGGACTGCATGAAGGTTCAATGACGTCCTTGGTGAGCATCTTTCGACTTCACGCTGTGTCACTTCTTGCTCGGCGTGGGACACGCGATAAGGACGTCGTCTGATCGGACTAGCGTGCGCAGTATAGATCTTATGAGTGACCACAGATGTCTGTCGCAAAGGACGGTCATTGAAGTCAAAGATCTCGCGGTAGGACTTCAATATGCGCCGCATATCGGCTGTCCGTGCAGGAAGGAGATCAGACACTATCATCTTGTCAATATCACCATCGACGAGATTGTGCGAGGACGAGGAAGGGGCAGAGGACAAAGAAGCGTCGGTGACGAATGTAGAAACGGCCCACTCATCGATAGAAGAGGTGGGCTAGAGTCATGCCGTCTGGGATAAGTTGCGTGCACCAGATAAAGTTTAATATGGGTAGAGACGTTCGATTATCCGTAACTCTAATGAGGGTGTGAGGACGAGCGACGTTTTTGGCGAACAAGACGTCAACGATCGGGGTCAAGATGTTCTCATCATCGGGAATGGAAGACAAAGACCGCAAGTTCGCATATCTAACAGCTTGAGGAGGTAGACGAACGTAATCCACTGAGCACAAGCGCAGTTGTCGTGTAGTAGGAGCGTCATGGTAGCATGGTAGGTCTAGCTGAAGCAAGCCAGTTCCACAGTCAATAAGGGCAGAATGGGAATGGGAATGAATTACAGAAAATTCATACCGAGGATGAGATCATGGGAGCATTTCTCGAGCACGGCAAGTAGTACGCTTGTGGATCGGTCAGCAACACTTATTCGAGCGGAGCACATCCTTAGCACGGGAAACGTTCCGCCATCGGCGACACGAATCAGCGGCACTGTGGGGGTTGTTAGGACCTTCTTAAGGCGGCGACGAAGCTCCGAATTCATCACTGATACCTGAGGCCCAGTATCCCCTAGAGCAACAACATGTGCGTCATCCAGTTTACCGTCTATCAGGTTCCGTGTGGTCTGAAGTGTGGCTAGAGGATTTGGCAGGCGGGTCGCCGATGCAGAAGCACCTATGGGAGCTGCATCGTATAGTTTTCCAGAGGGACTCGTTCAATCGGTGAAGTAGGGCGGCGGAATTGGAGCGAGCGAGATGACTGGCGACGAGACAACGGTGAACGGGACTGGTGACCACGTGGGGTAGGTGAACGACGATGCGGCATGGAGGGAGCGTCGTCACCGGTGGTTTGGGGAGGCTCGTGGTAGGGCTGAAATCGGTCATGATCCATGTCGGGGCGACGGTTGTATCCATGGGGCGCCTGATACCAATATCACCTGCTGTTAGAATGGCGGGCCGCGTGTCCAATACGGCGGCAGTTGAAGGAAATGGAAGCGTCATCAGTAGTCCTCCACTCAGCTGGGTTGCAAGTACGGAACGGCGGCCTTTGACCTTGGGCGTGCGAAATTGAGGGACGGCGGTCGATGGGCTGGGAAGGAGCTACGGCGCACACAGAGTCCAAGCCAGAATTGGAGAGCTCCTCATGAACGATAGATTGGACTAGTGGCACCATCTGGGAGCTATGGTCACAGGTACGGCCGCACGTAGAAGCAGGAGACACAGCGTTATGTTCACGTCGAATGATCTTCACGTGTTCCACGGGGAGCGGCGCCGACGGATGAGTATGTCTTCGCAGGACCACGTTGCTGCCGTGTTCGTAAGTCGAGCGAAATTGTGGGCAATGCGTCAACTTTTGGCGGCCTCAAAGCGCTTGCACTCTTGTATGATGGCATTGAAGGTGTCGCAGTCTGCAGATTAGCAGGTTAAAGGCATTATCTGCTATGGCCTTTAACACGTGGCCTACTTTCTGAGACTCCGTCATGCCGTCGTCTGCTTTGCGGCAAAGGGCAAGCACGTCCTCTATATAAGTCAGGTATGACTGTCGCTGTCTGTACACGAGATGCCAGCTCCTTCTTTGCTGCTGCCTTTCTACCTGCAGACTTGCCGAACAGGGAACGCATCTTTTCCTTGCATGCATCCCAGCTCCAATTTCGTCTTCGTTATTCTCAAACGACACCTTCGCTGTTCCTTTGAGGTAAAATAATATGTTTGTCAACATGATCGTCTATTCCCAGTGATTATTCATACTTGCATGCTCGTACACGGGTAGTAAGTCCTCGATGCAGACGTTGTCAGTCCCGCGGAATGTGCCTGTGTCTTTTAGCTGAGCCAGGACGACTGTTGTCGTTGCAGCCGCCTTGGTAGGAGCAGACACCTCTTCCGCCATCGTGGATAAAGCCAAGCGTCGGCCGCTGCGGAGCTCCGTTGTACCGTGTGGATACCCAGCACCTCCACCAAAATGCCACGGGGATGAGGGTAGCCAAAAGGCACACGAAATCATATTTACAATATATATACAGAGATAGAGAGCTGCAGGCGATATGGCAGTACAACCACACGAGCGCTGCTCTGATCGTCGTCTTCTTCCATGCTCGTCGCATTCTTCGATGCTCGGGAGGATGCGTGCTTCCGCGCGCGGGAATAGTGCGTAACAATATTTCACCAGTTCCGTGATATGTCTCTACCATTATTCCAGCTACTCAGGGCCAGATAGACAGTAGTCGACATAGTTTTTGTTTGGGCACGCCGCACAGGGCCTGTATGATGTCAAGCCTGTAGAAACCAATAAGTACAACTCTTTATTATCTGGGAAGTGCGGTACTTAAATCAATGATATCGTTATATTTTTGACTGTGTTTGTTATCGCGTTTATATACAAGGTTTACGGAATTTTTAATAACAGGCTGTTACAGATAATATAGTTCTAGTCCTTGAGCGGGACTTGATGGCGAGGCGGACATTAAGTGCACGATAAATCAAAACACATATTCAACTAATTAATAAAATTTCAGGAATTAGCTTCTTAATTAATGACTTTACAGCACACACTGCAATTTACGAATTGTAGCCGGTGAGCTTTCTTTCTTTCTTTCTTGTTTATTCGACACAATTTTACAAGCCTACAAGGCGTACGCCCTTGGAATCAATTTCCAGAATGACATTAATTTCGAGATATCCCAGCTAGCACAAAAGAGATATAATCATTCTTATTCATGGATATTTCGCTTTGACCGTCAAAAATCTACATTGAAGAAGTCAACATCGAGAAGGATTCAATTGGGATGGAAAAATCTTGCTATAAGGCGGATTTTAGAAGACGTTTAAAATCGCTTGTTCTAGCAGCCTACAATTATTGATTTTTTGTTGTTGTTGTTTTCTTTGTTCTGCTTTTTGGCGGGAAAAACGGACGTTGGTTTTTGTTTTTGCTTCGCCCTGTTAGAAGAGATTGCAATCAACCCAGGCGCGGGTGTTTGCATTGTGGTGAGTGAGCACTGAAGGGCAGCCGCTTGCTCTTTATGCTCATAATGAAGTCCACAATAAAGAAGAAAAGTTACGCTGACCTTTCAGACCGTCAGAAGAGGCGTAGAGTTAATGACGAACTGATATCTGCCAGTCCTGTTGCCACGAGTACCGTCCAATAAGAATCATGGTAGGTTAATGAAAGTAGTAAGCATGCTTCTAGTGAAGCATCCTCGCCACATGAGGATGCTCAATCCAAGGACAGTTTTCACGAAAGTGACCTTGCCTTGAAACGAGAAAATGTAGAAGCACATACGCTAGACATTTCTAGAGAATATTTTGTTCCACAAAATGACCCTCCTATGAGCGCGGGCATCGAAAATGGAGGTTCTTCGGACTATGCATCATCATCTGCAGAAAATCAGGCAAGTCATTGTCCACGTAAATGTGTGGAATTTCAAGGATGGCTTGCATCATGGGTTACAAGTCACCGAATTCTGCTTGTCGCAGTTTCTGAACTTCTCCGGAAACTAAGCACCACTTTCGACGTTGATTTTGTCATCGACGCGAGGACATTGTTGAACAGTCCTCGATACACTTCAACGCGATCTGTCCCTCCTGGCGAATGTTGCCATTTTTCTTTGAAGGAAAATTTAGAACGCATGATTGCTGTGTTCCTGAGTGGCTGTCGAGGATAGATCCCTTGACAACGCTCAGAGGATTTTAAATGACAATGTCAGCCAAGTTGGACTGACGGTTCTAACTGTAAAATGTTTTGATATAGTTTGTCGCAGTTTTCGTTTTGCCTGTTTGGTTAACTTGTTTTACTTTGGACGAAAGGAAGAAAAAGACACCGTAGTCTAGTTGCTAGAGAACCGGCTGCTGTGCCCCACGGCAGAGGTTCGATTCCATTATACGTTGCACATCACTTTTTTGCATTATAAAGCGAGTTAGGAACCTACCTACCTACCGCAAAGTGCCAAGAATGAGGCATTAAAAAGTTCGACTTTTGTTATTTCAAATTATCTTTGTAAGGTGGCGCTAGCATTATGGTAGCAGCCGCACTTTGTATTTTCTTAGTTAAATTAGCTAGCATTTCTGTGCTTCAGGTACCGAGTACGAAGCCACACTGCGTATTTTTCTGCATTGCAGCAGCGTGTGTCGCAAGAGGATGCAGCGCCGCGACTTATCATAGCGGCTACCTGACAAAGCAAGGAGTGAGTGGCGCGACGGCTCATCGGCCTCATCGCTTGCGCCGACGCAGTCTGAGCCGCCGAGCGGACTGCGCTCTCCGCGCAGCTTCCCTCCAGATTGCGTAACTTTTGAACCCGCCGTTACATTCACCGTTATTTTTGTCAGGACCAGCCGTTAAGTTCCTGACGCGTATTCGTTCATGAACTGCGGAGCGCCAGACTGCCTTCCACATCTTCTTTGCTCACGTAAGTAGTCACTGCCACTTTGACACCTGTCGTGTTTAATTATTTACGGTTTTCAGGCGGCAGTTTTAGGTGGGAAGTTTTAGGCGGTAATGAAGTTTTGCAATGAAAGCGCCTTGATTTTAACTGGAATCTCTAATATTGTTCAAGAGGCATGTTTACGTCTGCGTACGTTTCTTTTATTGTGTGCGTATTCAGGTTTGCCAAAGCTGTCTAAAATTACCTCTGTGACGTTTCATTGACCATTGATCGTTAGGATGACGATGACATTCCCGTTTGGCACAGAATGATGAGACGTGCTACGATCTTCGCGTAGCCACAGCATTCTTCCGTCAACGCTCTTGTGCGAGATCACTCGTGTGTTTTTCCGAGCGTGAAAGATGCCCGCGAATACACGCGAAACTGCCGAACGACTGGCCGCTCGAGGCAGTTTGCGTGTATTGGCAGGCATCTTTCACACTTGGAAAAACACTTTATGTAGCTCATATTGAGAAACAGAAAGCGGTATCAGGGGTTTCTCATGTTGCTTTACAATCTTCGCATCGACACTTTTCATCTAACTATAGTAATTGAGAAGTTAATTAATTAATTAGAACTAATTATCTAACTAGGCGGAATGAAAAAAATAATCTATCGCCAAAATTACCTTGGTTCTGTCCTGGTACGTGGCACTTGCATATTTTTAAAGTTTGGCTAAAGTTAAATGAAACGCCCTGTATGTAGTGCACTGTTGCCTTGTTTTTTCTAACATAATCCGACAGTGTAGCTATTTACAGCATCTTTTTTTAGGATACCTAACATTTTTTGGCTTCAGTCATGCAACAAATAAATTTTGAGGTCGCACTGGCGTTTTCTTTTTGCAAGTCTGTGCAGTAACAAAATTCTGTTAAAAAAGAAAAATTCCAATATACAGTTGTAATAGGCACTGCTGTTACATTATAAACATAGATACTCCGAGTTTATCAGCATAACAATAAAGAGTTTTTTTGTAACTCACTATGCAGGCACATACCTACGTGCAAGAGAGAAGGCGCGTGAGGGTGAAGACACCGATCATGTACCCTCTACAGGTGCCGAAAGGGGCAGACGAAAACGCCGCCGCCCAAAGGGCCACCACGAAACTCCTGAACTCCAAGAACCCAGGTAACTGTTATTTCATATTAAAATCGTACGAATTAAATTTCCAGCGTGACACATATACAGTCGTATCTCGATAAAGTTCGTTCGAATTAAAGGAAGGACTTATTTCTGAAGTATTCGTGCACCACATCACGACGTACGAATGGAGTCGTTATATATCACGGCGCGCAAGCAGATGGCGAGTAGGGGCCACGAGACTGCCCACGTCGGCCAACGGCAACGCTCGCAGAAAACGATGCTGTAGGGAGCGGGCGGCGCCAGCACGGCGGCGCCGGGCGCGCGCGGACACGTCGAAGGTGAGGAAAGAGGGCGTCAGGGAAGCGGATTTGGCTTCAGCAGAGGTCACCCCGTCGCTTCGGTGGCTCCCCTCACTCTCCACTCTCAACTCCCTCGTAGCTCCCCCACCTTCGACTGTCTCCGTGCGCGCCCGCCGCCGGCCCGGCGCCAGCTTAACCCTCTCCCTTTCTTTTCCTGCCGTTGAAGCGAGCGTTGGCCGGTTGTGAGCAGTTTCGTTGGCCGGACTGGGCCTCCGTCGGTGCTTCCCTCTGCGTCGCAGCCGCAGCGTTAAGACATCGACTCGAACACGCGTGTTACGGCGCGACGACGTAACGGCGACCGTGCCATTTGAGAGAGAGAAATTTACGCCGCGGTTCTTTTTCTTTTATTGCGCTAGAAATTATATGGGCACTCCAAGCGCATTTTTGCTGCCGTCGACGTCGCCGTGATATTCCGTATAAAGTGCAACGGCGATGAAATCGTCGCCGCGCGCCATGGGTGGGTTTTTGTGTGTGGGCTCATTTCGGTGTAAGCAAAAATTGCATATGCAAGCACTCTAGATCATAATTGATTTATAAACTGCACGAGCTTAACCTTTAACCCATTGTGTAACTATAAATGTCACCAAGGTCAAAGTTAGTGAAACTGGGTGGAAAATTACGGCTTATGTTCCCACCTTGTGTTTGGATGACTCACTGTTTTTGTAAAAAAATTATTTACAAGTGCATGGCAATGTTATTGTGTGGAGGTTTTCAAACAGGCAAGTTATAGGCGTGCAACATTTTAATAGTTTAATTACAAGCAACTGAAGTTCTTACTGTATATGCTTGAAGCAGCCGTGCTGCAAATAGTCGCTGTCACTCAAGGTTGCACTCGTCTGCTGTCTTTTATTTTTTAAGGAATCGCAATATATTTGCTCAATTTGAAGTATGCGATGTGTTTGATAGACTGGTGTTTAGGTATATGCTCAAGCCTGCGCCATTTCTGAATTGGCTATGTGATCTGTGGCAAATAAAATTGGGGTGGTGTAACAATGCTGTCACACTGAAGCTGTGCCTTTGCAGAGCCGCACTTACCTTTTTTCTCGTACAACATTATCAGAAATGCATTATCTATTCCTTTCTTTGAATGCTAATTGGCACCTACTTCGCACATGTTTAGGAGGTTGCTGTGATCTACCAGTCGCCAACTAGTCAAGACAACAGCCTCCTGAAAGCTAGCAAAATAGCCGACACTTACACTGGTTGGCGATTGCACATGCAACACCTTCAGTTAGATGTAAAGTATGTCTTCAAGGCAACAGAAGGGAATTTCACTTGTGATCGGTTAATGTTAGAACCATGATAATAAAGGTGGAATGCTCGATAACTGTGTGCTTGGACCAATATATTGTAGTGCTGCCCATTGCCAAGATATATTGCAGTGCTTATTGCCAATGCATTAAAAAACTATACGTTCACTAAGAAAAGTGTGCTTCAATTAACATACGTTTTACACATGCCTAATGTTTTTGCAGTAAGAAGACCTGCTGAATTAAGGAGCTACAGCCCAGCAGCCTGTTCGAAACCAGGTTTATCAAGGTCGATACCTGTAATGGACTTGGAGGCACTCATATTTAATGTTGATTGCTAGCTTGTCTAGCCGTGTTTACTTTTTGCAATAAAAAATGTTATTGCTGTATGTGTTTCGTGTATTGCACAAGCGCAAACCTGCATGCCGCCGGCCGGCGAAACGCCGCAGGGGCATGGGGAGAGGGAAGGAAAGGGAGACGAGGGGGGCGCTAGAGGGGAGGGTGAAAGAAAACGTATGTCAAAATCCTGATTGTAGCAGGATTCAATCTGTATTTTTTAAGTGCTTCTAATGGTCTTACAAAATCCCATTTCAAGACAGGATTTTTCGAAACTACTTTAAGCAGGATTCTAGAACTTCTTGCAATAGTCATATCCGCCGGACATTAGCAACGATATACGACCGTTTATCACCTTCTAAACGGACTGCACGGATTTTTTAGTGCGTCTTTCAGACGTTCATTTAGTCTTGGCGAATCGGTATGGAAGCAGTTTTCTATCGCTTTTGTGCTAGCTGGGATGTGCCATCAAACTCGCCGCACTAATGCACTGTTGTTCTACTTACTTTTTTAACAAAGTGCTCTTTCGTGCATTGAAGCATAAAAGTAATTGGAACGCCCACGTATCACGTCCCACATTTTTGGAAATCATATCACAAACTGGTGTCATCCTGGAAATTCATTTCAAGTGGATGCGTATTCCAGGTTCCCCGGCTGCGATTTGTAAATCGCAATATGTGCTGATAAGTAACTAATTAGGAAGTTAATTAGTGTATATTTCGTAATTCGCTAATGATGTGATAAGAATTCCGTGCTAGTAGTGTGCGCGTCTTTAAATATTCCAGCTCAAGAACAAGAATTATGCTTTCTGCCACGGGCAATTTTTCAAAATTACGTAAAACTTAAGAATTGCCACCCTATTGAATATACAAATGCAGAATAAACAAAAAAAGCCGAAACTAAATTCTGCGGATACATCATCCATTTCTTACTCAGCAAGTTCAGTTGGTTTGTGTGTCTCGCCAACATACTATGAGGTGAAGTCGAAATCGCGAACCAATTGAATATTGCAATAGTGGGACTCAAATTCAAAAATAAGTTCCTCCGTGAAAAAGCAAATTACTTCAATTAAAATTTCCGTGGCGAATATTGTCATGCCTCGCTATTATATCTCTTTTCTGCGTTTTTTTCCATGGACCACCTTAGTGTGTTACCAACGTTTATACAAAGGCCAAAATGGAATTTTTGCCAAAGTCGCGCTGATTTTAGAGTCTGCGCAGCACATCAGAGAAAACATAATTTTAGAAGACAGTACAAAAGGGACAGTTTTATAAAAATAATTCCGGGTTTCGTTCCGTGACCGCTTCGCGTGAAAAATTCCCCAAGGACGCTATAATTTGCATATGTTTACCTCGGTGCTCGGGAGTGGAAAACATAAAAGTATTTTGTGAAATTGGTTTAAAACAAAAGCACAGTGCTCAGACATTTGCAAAAACATAACGTTTGAAAGAATGCGTGAAACGGTCGATTTTTCGCAAATTACTGTTTCGCGCCTCGTTTCCCACAGTTTCGTGAAAAAAAAGTGTCCATCACGGGCGCTAAACATTTTTTCCGCGCACAATATTCTACGAAAATGCTGTGCAAATAATGCTTAAATACGCGTAATGTTCTTGTAATTTTTTTAGAGAAATGGATATTGTTCGAGCATCACGGTTGGGACAGTTGGCGTGGAATGACCCGCCAACAAGCTGTACAATAGTTTACGGCTAAGTTTCCCTAAATGCTAAATATAGTCTAAAAAGATCGCTATTTGTACAAAAACGAGAACGAGATGCAGCTGAAGGACCTGCGTGTCATAAACACATGTGATAGACCCGTGTCAAGGAAAACATTACTGGTTGTAGCATAACATATAAACAGCTACATGAATAGATGCCATAAACCACAGTGACAGACTACAAGCAAAAGCGGCGAAACCGCAAATGAAGCTTGCATTGTACACTTTTACAGCGAAGCTGCAAACATCCCTCGACAGAAAACTATCATCATCAATGGACCATACCCCCGTAAGCAGTCGTGCCCTCCTAATCAAGCAGCAAATGCAATGGCTCATAGCCCTGTAAGGCAGGGGCTGCAAACACTCAGCAAAGTGAAACTAACAGTGCATACATTCTTTGGAATCAAGCATACAGCATACAGAACAGCTTGTCGAAAACGATCATCATCAATGGCTCACACCCCGTAAGCAAGCAAAAAATGCAATGGCTCATACCTCCGTAAGGCAGATGCTACAAGCACTCAGCAATGTGAACCGTGCATACATTCTTTGGAATATCACGCATACAACACACAGAACGACATACGTGTCAATAAGGAACAAGCATCCGATACACATAGTTAATGATAAGGCGCTTGTGATAGCATTGGGAAGCACGTAGCGCTCCCCGAATACGTTTCCCGGCAGAGATTACTGTTGCGGAAGCGGCCGCAGCGACGCCAGCGTTCGACGTGGGGTGTGACTTCCCTGCCCTTTCGTATATAAAATAACCAGCCTAGCAACTGATTTCAATGTTGTTGCAGCACCGCTATGGACGGCGGCGCGCTGCGAAAATTGTCATTACTTCCATTACTACCAATACTCTAAAATAGCAATACTACCATTACTCTAAAGCCGTATAGCATTGTATTTCAACAGGTTAGCTTGACTTCCCACTTTCGAAGGGCCGAAATGGCGAGTTCTTTTTTTTTCTGCATTGCTTCCAAGCTTTTGCCTTTGTTTCACTTGTGATAATTTACGACACTTCACTTAGCAGATGAAGAACAGTACCTAGTCATTAAGACTTCGTTTCTGCGAAATATTTCGTTCGTTTCAATATTAGAAAATACCGAACAGTTCATTTTCGCACATGAATACGAATAGAAGTGTAACACGAGTGTAACATTCGATTCGTATTCGAAACTTCACTGAACTTCGTCACCTTGAAGGGTTACTCACCAGGCCAAGTTGCAAATTTTGAGCATGCACTGGAAGCTCTAAAGCGCCGAATACGCCAAACGTAGCACCCTCATATATAATAGATCCTTATATCAAGGTGAATCGTCATTACAAAAGCAAGCAACTGACTAATCTGAAAAGCACAATGACCTGTCGAGGAGAATGTGTCTGCTTATAATTTGTATTGCCTTGCTTAAGACCTTTTGCGAACGCGGCTTCACTTGCATTTTGCCTTTCAACACATTTTTCGCGCGTCATCTCTTTCACAGAGAATGCGTTCAACACAATTGAATGCCCTTTTTGACAACCTGCTCTTTCAGCTCACAAACTACATGCTAAGTATTTTCTTTTCATGCATGACTGTGTCGGAACATTGCCTGAAAAGAGTCACAACACTGCGTCTTTCAAAGTTGGAAGGTATTGTTACCATGGGCGTGTTGCGAGGGAACAGGGTCGCTAATTATCCTGCATTGTGCACGGCCGCCGAGGCGCAAGGAACTCTCAATGACCTTTAAACTACACAGCTATGAATCGTTTAGAATTTCTTGGAAAACCTCGATAAACCCATTAGTGATTCTGAATGGAGTGTCATCTGGTCCTTCTTTATACCATCGAAAATAAAAAGGACCAATTATTCAGGCGCTGCAACTTGATGTTCACGCTTTATCTGAGGCTTAGTTCATTAACGCTAATTAGCGTTCTACGTTAAGGCGTAATACGTTAACACTAGACCAGTACCTCGCCCGGCACTCCTTCGTTTTCCTGTGCGGCGGTTTCCCTAGTATTGAAGCAAGCCCTAACAATAACCATCGTAAGCCGAGGCAAATCTGCTTTTAAACAAGTATTAAGGCGTTTCGTCTTTGACAGTTCTTTATAGGCGCCAGTGCAATAGCCATAGCCTGCACCTATTATACTACGGTAATAATTAGCTATTTGCTCCCTAATGAATGAACCAATTAAAACCTAGCACACATTTTATAGCACAATTCTACCTTTTTCAAAAAAGAAACATTTTGCACGCGATGTTTTTTTACATGTGTAACCAACATGTAGAAAATATTTTCGATCAGCTATCTGAGACGTTAGACCTCAACCTAGAAGACCCAAGCATGTCATGGGCTCCCATGAGCATTGCTTGGCCCCTAAACCCCCTCATACATTTTTTGAACATTTCAAGTAAACACGCCCATCGAGTTCAGAATGGCATCACGATCAACGATGCCAAACGCTGCAGCGCTACGCGCCGCGGCCGCGCCACAACACAATAAAAAAAAATCAATGCCGTCTTCCTCTCCTGGCCGGTATCCACAGCGGTCGTCACCATGTCAGCAGGGGCAATCTGGTGATGTCAGCGGCGATTAGGATGCCCATTGGTCAAACAAGAACCTACAATTTCCGGTTTGTCTGCTAGCAGGTACGCGCGCTCCCTGCTCTTCCTCGTCGTGTTGCTCGCTTGTTAATTTTGCGAATCGCTAATTACAGCCCGCAACGCAAGTTCCAAATCATTCGCGTTCCAACACAGTCGTGCTTAGCGGTCTGATTAGCTGCGCGAACAGAGTGCGACAGTGCCTTTCCAGACGTGCACGCAACACAGGGTCTATAGCGCCACGCTTCGCATAACATGGGCCGGTACCGCAGCAACAGCGGGTAGCCGAGAAGCGCTGAGTCCAAAAGTCCATGTCACCGGCACGGTAACTCGCCGCACGCCGTTTGCCATTCGCGGGCCGCCGTTCGACAGTGGTTTTGCTCGCGAAGGGCGAGATTTCCTTGTCGTAGGTGAAGAGGATGAGACCGGGACTCATTTGTGCGGCAGCCTCACCGCCGCTGATCGCTCGATGGCGCCGATATCGTCGCTAGGCCTTTTCCGGTTTCCTTCAAAGCTAAAGCGGAGGGCGCTTCGAAATGAATTACCGATGCTCATAAGCCGCAATATTTTCTTATCGTTGTTATCGCTCTTCGCAATAATTGTACACAAAGAAGAAAAATACGCTGATATTAGTGAAACTGTCGGCTGCGCTGCGAGCACAGCCGAGCCGGTCGTCTCCCGTCGGTAGCCGCGCACAGCAGCTGAGGTACATCCGATGTTTTCGTTGCTGGTGGCGGAGGCGCGCAGATTCGCGGTCGTCGATTGGCCCGTTGATCGTGCAGCGGGCGGGGCGCCGGCCGAACTGCCGTCTACTTTGGACACCTCTCGCGCGACAGACGTTCTACGGCAGTGGAGGCCGGTTCGCCGTGGGTATAGGTGACGCTAGCGTGGACGTGCTTAACCGGAAGTAGGCAGCGTTTTGAGACGCGCGTTGGCGATGATGTATGTCACGTGACATTTCGAGAACAACTCGGCGACGAGGAGAGACCAGCTGACGGGGAGAGTAGCGAAGGAAAGAGCGAAACGAGCGAGGGCCGTTTTTCGATCATCAAACGCGTCTAACTCCGCTATTACGGCACCATTTCGAAACATTCTCGCGGCTACGTGTTCGTTGTAGACTCGTGCACAACTGCAACACCACAAGTAAATTTCGACCTGTGGCTGGTTTAGGGGCCCTTTAACTTGTGTAGTTGTGTTCGGAACAAATAAACATATTCCCTGTGGAAGCTGATTTTGATTGATCTAAGAGGTTCCAAACCAACATTAAGCTCTAGGGCGCGCCATAGTGAGGGGCTATGAATTATTTTTGACCATATGGCCTAAATATCAATACATGAAATTTTCATCCTCGTCTAATTGCGGCGGCAACAATCGAGCCTGTGGCTTCGAGGTCAGCAGCAGAACGCCATAGCCGAATATTCACAGTAAACGGTAGGTGCGGGGAACGTCCACCTCCACCAAATTATGTTGCGTGTAGCTGATGCCAAGTCTATTTACAATTTATTTACACGGAAACCAACGGAGCCCAACATGGCGACGTTATATCAAGCGGGGACATGTCATCCTCCTCTTCAGTGCAGGCACACTGTGGCGGCTGTTCTGTATCAATATTCCTATCTGACGTTGAGGTAAAAAATGTCGTCATTGATTATCGCATTGAAATGCATGATATCGCTATCATCACTATCACTATCCCATGCTCCTCTCCACGTGTAGGGTTGCAAACTGGATTAAAGTCCAGTTGACCTCCTTTTGCCTTTCCTTCCTCCCTTCTCTCTTTCTGGTATCACTATAGGCAATGTACAACTTGCACAGTGATATTGCAACACTGGCCGTGTCGGCTATCTGCTCGGGGGCGTAGGTGCAAAGCGCCTGTATGTTGTGCGGATCTGTGACTATCACCGTGTGGCTATTCAGGATTCTAAAAGGAAACCGTCCTCTCGATCGTATACCGAATAATGAAGAGTCAACTTCACTATTCCCACTTGTATCAATGAAGCGACACCTATTTTGCAGACTTGGATTTCCATTCAGACGGCATTCTCAAGAGAAGCAATGCTTTGAAACCGAAGCCTTCGCTAAACCTCTTTCCGCGGTGAAGTGAGCTTCGAACCACACTTTTAATATAAGCTAAGTACTCTAAACATTCGCTCACTCGCACTCGAATGTTTCACTGAAGCCTCTAAAACAACCTTGAATTGCATTTAAATCGCCCATATTTGTTGCATCTGCAACAAAACTCGTCTCATGTAAAAAATAGAAGCTCCGGTGCTTGTGCTGTTCGTCGAGGCCAATAAAACTTTATGCACGCAACTAATGATCACTGAGATTGCTCTGTTCGAGTCGTATTTCGCATCAAGCTTGTGAACTGTAATTGTGTGAAGGAAGACGCAAATACATGTCCCGTAACATGCATGAACAAACTTCGTTGACACGCTGTCGTTCAGGATTCAATTTCAGGCATGACCAGAGTCGGATGACGAAACTGGAGGGATGAAGATGGCACGGCCACGACGGTATGACGACTGCGGGTTACAACGGATGCACGATACCGACTGTCTCACGACGACACAATGACGGCGATTACATGACAGCGACAGTATATTCTCGATTGAATGGTGACCGACCGTTACGATAGAATTCCGAAGGATTGACGTCGATGACGATGGCGGGACGAGAATGCGATGAAGTTACTGAAGTGATGACGATGGTAAAACGCAGCGTGATGAGGATGGCGTGAAGAGAATGGTTTGACGACGACTGTGTAATGACGATGGTGCGCCGGTGACGGCTAGACGAGAGTTGAGGGACAAAGTCAGAACGACGATGGGAATGACGCTCACGGCATCACGACGATGGTGTGTCATCGAAAGCATTACAACTCTATGATGACAATTGCTTGATGACGCGGGTATGGCGAGAATCGAATGACAAAGCTGGAACGACGACGATGAAATGCCCATGACCGCTTCTCAACCAGGAGCTCATACCTAGTGGCCGAAGCTATTAACAGCGAAGCTGTTTAAGTCAGCCGTAATTTGTGGTTTGTGGTTCGTATCAAGAAACTATCCCGAAATAAAAGAGAATAAACTTTCTTGCCGAGGCGGGATTCGATACCACGTACCCATGGTCCCAAGGCGAGTGGTGTAACCGCTAGGCTAGATAGCCACACTTACACAACATGCATTTATGCGAACCATATCATTGCATTCGAGCGTCGTCCTCTTCGTCCACAGCTGGCGCATTCGCAGGCTCATGCTCTGCGAGGTGAAGAAGAGATTTTGCGCGTATGAGAGGGGGAGAGAGAGAGACACGCATTCACGGAGCGGGTCTGCTGGAACGCGTTGTTGGCATTGCAACGCGATGGAACGTGGTGTCTGTGTTGCAAGCGGCGCTATGCAACGCGCAGTGACGCCCGTAAGTCCGAGACGCAAGAAAAGAAATTGTCATCATCATGAGTAATAAGATGAAAAGTTCGCGCGCACTTCCGGAAAATGCTGGGCTACGATCGTCCAGCTAATCTGTTTCAATAAGCGCTGCGCGGCCGAGTGCAAAGTTAAGCGTTTTTTAGACAACTCGGCCCACTAGGTCGGCGTAGAAGGCATGAGAACAACGGCACAACGAGTGTCAGAACCTGAAGCTGAAATGATGGCGATGGGACGGCCGCGACGACATCACGACCACGAGCTACCTACTGACCCAAGCTGACAACTTGGGTCACTGGGTCGGCGTAAGAGGACGAACGGACGGACGGACGGACGGATGGATGGATGGATGGAAGGATGAATGGAACGATGGATGGATGAATTAATGGATGGATGACCTCAAAACGACTGAACTGGGCAGAGAATTTTAAATGCAGAAAAAGCCGGCAGATCCCACGCCGTGTGGCAATCGATGTTATGCGAAGCAGTGGGTGTGGGGAGCCTATCAAGTTAATGAAACGACCATGAGAGCACCAAGACGTAGGCGGCTCTTTCATGACCTACGTGACACGCATGCCATGACATCCTGTCATGAGTCCTCAGGAGTCCCTTTAGCTACACCTAAGAAACCTTAAGGCGAGAGCCATAGTCATTCTCATGACTATGACTTCGATCATCAACCTTTAGCCTTTTCCTTCACTTAGTACCACATGCGAACTCATTTCATTGGCTTTTAAGTGTTAATGTTTTCTCGCTGAGTCATTGTCATTTTTGCTGAGTCATGCTCATGACTATTATTGCTACCAGCATCCTGTAGTGTTTGCTTAACTTAGTACCCACGTCCGAACCCATTTCAGTGGCTTTTGAATGTTAATCTTTTTTCGCTGAGTCATTCTCACTTTTGCGGTGTCATGCACATGACTATGACTTCTCACATCGTTTATTGTTTCCTCCACTTAATACCCACGTCCTAACCCATTTCAGTGGTTTATGAGTGTTAATATTTCTTCGCTGGGTCATTGTCATGACATTTATGTCATGACTTATCAGTTATGTTCGTCATACACTCCTGTCACACTATGCAAATTTTAGTACCTACCAAGTTAAAGACGTACGAAGACGTAGGCGGCTCTTTCATGACCTACATGACACGCAAGTCATGACATTCATGCCATGATCCTCAGGAGCCCCTTTAGCTACACGTAAGAAACCTTAAGGTGAAAGCCTTAATCATGCTCATGAATATGACTTCGACCATCAACCTTTAGCGTTTTCAATCACTTAGTACGACATCTCAACCCATTTCATTGTTTTTGAGTGTTAATCTTTTTTCGCTGAGTCATTGTCATTTTTGGCCGAGTCATGCTGATGATTATGGCTTCTACCATCTTCCTTTAGTGTTTCCTTTACTTAGTACTCACGTCCGAACCTATTGCAGTGTGTTTTAGTACTAATATTTTTGTTCGCTGAAGCATTGCCATTTATGCTGAGTCATACTCATGACTATGATTCTTGCTTTCTTTATTGATGTATTTAGGAAAATATAAAAATTGTCCTAGGGGGCCCAGCTAAAGGCAATACATTGCCTGACTGGGCCGTGCCACCTATAAAGCAGCAGCAGCAGTATGACAGTACAGAACATTTTAAAGACACATGTGAAAATCAATTATACTTATAATAAACAGATTGATCGCACAATTCAAAAAGCTTCCATCACAAACTACCATCATCCTTTAGTGTTTCCTTCACTGAGTGCCCCCGTCTGAACCCATTTCAGTGGTTTTTGAGGGTTAGTATTTTTTGCTGAGTCATTGTCATTTTGCTGAGTCATGCTCATGACTATGACTTCTACCATGATCTTTTAGTGTTTCCTTCACTTAGTGCCCACGTCCGAACCCATTCCGGTGGTTTTTGAGTGTTAATCTTTCTCGCTGAGTCATTGCCATGACCTACATGACACGCATGTTAGGACATTTAAGTCATGACCTATCACATATGTTCGTCATACACTCCTGTCATCTATGCCAATTTTGGTACCGACCAAGTTAACGAAACGACCATGAGAGCCCCAAGACGTAGGCGGCTGTTTCATGACTTACATGACACGCATGTCATGACATTCGTGTCATGACATATCGTTTATGTTCATCATATACGTTTGTCATAGTATGCCAATTTTGGTACATACCAAGTTAACGAAACGACCATGACAGCACAAAGACGTAGGCGGCTAGATAGATAGATAGATAGATAGATCGATAGATAGATAGATAGATAGATAGATAGATAGATAGATAGATAGATAGATACTGTCAATATAGAAAATGTTCGCCAAGAAATGCTTCGCAGTTAAAACAAGCGTTTTAAGCGAGGAGACAGCGGACGAGAGAGTAGATGGCGGTACTTTTCCGACATAGGGACTTTACAGCCAACCTGTTTTGGGCGCTGCGGCGTTGTAGGCAAGTTAACCTCTGTGCGAAGCCTTAGTACGAACCACGAACCCCTGAACTGGATCATAATAGCAGCTTGACCAGCCCATAGTTCCTATTGCGAGGGTTCACAGCAACACGAACACGTACACCTTTATATAGACTTTGAACCAGATATCGCGCCACCAACAGCAGCGGGGCCAACGCCCGACATAATTGTGTAGCTGTTGTCGCCTGTTTATTTGTTCGTGTCTTGCAACTAGGGATGATAGATTAAAAGATATGTGCAGCAGATGAAACTTTTGTGAATTTTTTAAGTGCTTTCTGAAAATGACAAAGGTCTGTGAAATATGAATCATTAGCTGAAGGAGCGACCGTGATTTATTGGACGGTTATGCGATATTGCTTGCCCCATCCACTGGCTCATTAAACTCGGCTCTCAAACATCGTGTAACAGCAAAGCTTGGAACGGCGTTGTATGTAGGCACCCTGTAGCAGGTGCTCAAGGTGAACGCAAAAGCGTTCATAATTGATTCGTTAACTTTGTTTGAATCCGAGTGCTTTAGAAGCACTTCATTCATCCTCGTTGGGGACTTGGGTAATCGAGTTCATGTTGAGTAGATACAAACTACGGTGCTACTCTAAAGGGTTCGAATCAAATGCCTACTACATCCAAATGTATTGATGACCTGTATTGATGTAGCCATTGCAAATTTCCAACTGCAGATGATCGGATCCCCACTTACTGTCTACCACAGCCATCACAAGGCCGTGCTTGTAAAGGGCCAAAAAACACCCTACGTGGCACCTGCAAAAAGTTGTCGCAGTTTCACCTGAAAGGCGAAGCATCAATTGCGATAGCAAATTTGTAGAGAGCTATACGGAGTAATGATATTAGCTTTATCTGCTGTATAAACTTGGACATGCAGCAGCACCGGCAACACGCAGAACTGTTGTCGACGCCGTCGGCGTTTTGTCCGCGTTCGCTCAAAATGCGTGCGACGTTGGTAACTGTTGCCGGAGCCTCTGATATAAATAGGCACTTGGTGCCGCAGCTAAACGTCGCCTCCCTCCCCCCCCTCCCCCCCCTCCCCCACGGCCTCTCGCGCGTCGGAAGAAGGCGCGTTTGCTCTACATATATGGTGATTGTAAAGGAGGAAAGAGACGCCTACTTCTGCAGCCCTTAAGGGAGCACGGTGCAGAACGCGCGTTTGTTCTCCGCCGTGCGTTCATTCCCCGTAAAAGCGCGCGCCCCTCGCGCTCTTTCACTCGCACATACAGCGTTCGGCGCGCGGCGCCGATTTCATCCCCATTGACGTCATACGGAACCTCACGGCGACGGCGACGGCGACGGCGACGGCCGACGGCAGAAATCTGCTTTTGAGTGTCCATATATGCTATCGCAATAAAACCCAAGTAATGGGAGGGATTAAACAGTGAATATAAGCGCTTTCTACCGTACCTTGATGTCCATGCCTCCCCAATAAAATGCAGCCAGTTTCACGAAGTGAAATCTGTCGAAACAGCGGAGATGTCGTCGCTCGTTCGGTCTAACGATGACTACCCAAGCGAAAAAACAAAAAAACAACATATGCAACAATCCCATAAGCATAGCGACCACAGCTCCGCTGTTTGTACAGATTTCGATTCGTGGAACTGACAGCATTTTATTTCGAATGTTCCTTTGTTTAGATACACAGTGCATGGCCTCCAAAATTGCGCGCACTGACAGGGTTTTCTCCGGCTGTTCATTCGGCGTGCTTGCCAGAAAAACGGGTAATGTGGTGCACGTGTCCGGCTGCACCGTGATGGTGGTGTTTGCCGAGGGCTGCGGCGGTCTCACAGGCGGCCGCAGAAGACAGACCACGCGTGATATCTACGTCCGCATTGCTTCACATATATCGTGTATGGATACATCGTAGGCAATTTTTTAGCTTAGCCTCATGCTCAGCCTCGAACAATTTGGAATCCGAACCATCTAGTCCTCCTCTGCATTGGCCTTATAGTGCACCTTTCTCTATCCTTATCAAATGATTTTGAATTACGTATATTCCGTACTTATTGAAACATGTGCTTGTTTATCCTTCACCGGGGACCGCTTTTCATCGGCTAACAAATGTTAAACGTTATCGCTCGGCGCAGGACGCGCCTACATGTATAGGAAGCTTATCGAACGTTATCGATACTTCTATCCGTCGCCTCTGGTCACCGACGCTTATGTAATCTGATTGTATGAGCGACGCGAATTGTCTAACACCTTCTGGAAGACATGTGGGCACCAGGGATTATTCAGGGCCGGTATTTTGTAGCGATGCCTTTCCGGTAATAATGCCTTTTCGCGCTTATCGCGCTTTGTAAGTGGTACCAGAGCGACGGTCCGCTCGCGTTATCAACGGGATCAGCCGGCCGTGAGCGGTGGATGATAAGGCTTTACTAAGTCATAAGGCATCGCTACAAAATCACGGCCCCGGAACCGTCGATGACTCATGTATAAAAGCCGACGCGTTTCGCCGCTGATCAGATTTCGACGATCGCCGACTGTGTTCGCCTCTGTCGTTGTGCTTCGAGTGCAGCTTGCCTTTGTGGCCACAGGTTCGCCCAATAAAAAGTTCGTTTCGTCATTCTTCACCGTCACTACTACGTGACGGTGAAGCACGCGAGGGCGAGGGACGCGCGCTTTCACGGGGAGCGCACGCCGGCGGAGAGCAAACGCTACTTATGTGCGAGTTAAAGCGCGCGAGGGCGAGGGACGCGCGCTTTCACGGGGAGCGAACGCACGGACGGAAAGCAAACGCGACTTCCCAGTGGAAGGGGAGCTACGAGCGAGTAGGGCATCGAGGCACCCTAGACTGTGCGTGTGTATGCCCGCGCTCCCACTGCGACGCTTGCGCGCAGCCCTGCCGGCCTCTGCCACCGACTCTCTCTGGACTCTCGCCTGCCTCTCCCCTAACAGTGTCGACAACGGCGTTTACCTGTTCCGCACGTCGCCAGCATTTTGACAGCGGTTGTTTTCGGTCAAACAAACAACGCCCACAACTGTTGTCGACGGCGGCGGCGTTTTGCCCACGTTCGCACCGACCGCGAGCGGCGTTGGTGACGTGCGTATGAAGAACGTGCCAACAATTGCCGTACACCCTTGGCGGTGTACCGTAGCGACCACAAGGCCATGGTTCCTGTTGTCACTAAATAAATAAAAAACCACCGTATATTTCTCATTCTGTAATAGTCCAAATAACCAATTACACCATCTCATCTTCAATAGTCATAATTGGAAATACATAATTGCCACCATAGTGCAGCTTCGCTGGTCTTCCATCTCCACCCCAGTAGAAGGGCGGACAGTTTGTTTCTATTGCTGGACGCGACCATCGAACAGTGAGCTCTTAACAGCTTCCCTGTAAAAAAAGAAAGATATCACGCACGGCGCACACCAGCATTGGATATGCTACATGCGTGATCACGTATCACGTGACACGCGCGCGAGGTTCGTTTAGTGTGTCGCGAGGAAGGACATGGAAGAAACGCGGGTTTGAACGCGCTCCTCCAGGCTTCCCTTGCCTCAGACCAGTTCCCACCATAGTACTGCTTCGCTGGTCTTCCATCTCCACCCCAGTGGAAGGGCTGGCAGTTTTTTTAATTAAATAATCATAAAATGTAACGTTAATGTAACGACACGTTCCAAGTTCGAAGTGTAACTGGAACGCGTTCTTTTCGCATTAAAGGCACTTGTAACGAGAACTCGTTTCAATGATGGGAAGGAGCGAGGAACGAGCTTTCGTTGAGCACGAGGTCGCGGGATCGAATCCCGGCCACGGCGGCCGCATTTCGATGGGGGCGAAATGCGAAAACACTCGTGTACTTAGATTTAGGTGCACGTTAAAGGACACCATGTGGTCCAAATTTCCGGAGTCCCTCACTACGGCGTGCCTCATAATCAGATCGTGGTTTTGGCACGTAAAACCCCATAATTTAATTATTTAAGGAGCTTTCGTTCCTGTTTTAGACGAGCGTGTACAACACTGGTATGGAGGGGCTTTAGTTAACGCTTCCACCCATCGGTCAAAATGCCCAGCTCGACTGTGGTTACCGGATACCGGACGCGCTCAGCACTGCGACAGAATGCTCACAACGCACGCTACTTCGAAGCTCTCGCTTGGGATCGAGTGCCTGACGGCTGGCGTAGAGGTTGGAGAGGCTTCCCACGTAGGCTCCAAGAAAACCGGAAGTAGATAACACGGCGTGATATCATGAAGTAGAGCCAGTGAAGGCGGAGCTTAGCCCTGATCACTCGGCAAACGAGTTGAGGAGAAAAAGCAGAGCTAGGGTAGGAGCGTAACTTGTAATCATCCGTAGGTCTCTTAATATGAGACGCTTCGCATAAATTGTGCGAATGTTTTACTGTAGCTGTACCCTACGCGTCTACAAAATTTGTGCGAATCGTTTCAGGGACCCTTTAAGAGTGGAATGCGATAGCGTTATCGGGCCCCGTTCGCATCGCATTTTTCTTTATGAGTAGGCTTCCCTGCAAAGCAGGACGTGGGAAAGCCAGCTTACAAAGACCAAGCTTACACCGAGCCCCTTAAAGTCGGCCTCACCTTTAAACAGAAATGCCTTGCTGGGAAGACGTTTTTCCAGGGGGCAATATAAGTTGTCTTATATTAAATGTGAAGGCCCTAGGACCTTTTTTTATTATTTTATTAACTGTTTACGATTGCCCCCACGCACCTGCGTGTCCGAAACGCATTTGACAGTCCTAATTTGACCTGCCGAGGGCGCGAGCGCCATCTGGATGGGATTTTCGCAAGTTACCTACCCGAGCGCGCCGCTGTTTGTATGGTAGAAATGCTGGAAAAGGGTTTGTGTTTCAGTTTCCTCGTAACACAATTATGTTTTATCGTACATTCATATTACAATCCGATGCCACCACGTCTGTAGGTTGTGGTTAAGCCGTACTTTACCATTTTTCTGACGGATTTTACTGTGAGGGATTAAATTTTTGTTCACCAACATCTTGCGCCACGTGGAGGGCCTGCGCGGTCAGGGTTGTACGGGGTGATTTTCTCCGGCACGGACGCCGGCGCTTACGCCGACACCGGCGACGACGCCGATGCGCGGATTTTCTGCGACACGGGGCCCTTAACGCTGTCGCGTTAAAACTATCATCACCAACGGCTCATACCGCCATAAGCACTCATACCCTCGCGAGCAAGAAAAAAAATTCGTCGGCCCTTACACTCCAAGAAGATGGTTGCGGCCCCGGTGTTTATACCAAGGGTTAATTAAACTATTTCGCAATTACAAGGTTACACACGTTAAGCTGCGACGGAGAGAACGACGTCACTGACGGTATGCCCGCAGTATGCCGTACGTTCGATGTCTCCAGTTTGCTCGGTGGCGTGGTTAGTAGCATTCGCCCACCAGTGCCCCTTGCGATTCTTCGAAATTAAATTGCTTCAAAATTAAATCGGTCCGTTACGTAAGACAATGAATTGCTTATACACCCTGAAGAAATGGCTCATATCCCCGTAAACGCGGCCTCCCCATCCCGACGACAGACGAGAAGTGAAATTCTACGCTGGAATGATGAGCGGCAACGGAGCCAGCTGTGTAAGGAGAAGATGACAAACGCGCGATCAGTGGCACGAGCGCGTTCGCGCGGTTGCGCCGAGGGCCGCTTACGAGCCAGCTGTGGAAGAAGACGACGGCGCTCGAGCCATTGCTGATGCTGACAGTTTTCTGTGAACAGGCCATTTCGCCTAGCCATATAAAGCTTGCCTTTAAAGGGCCCCTCACCAAGTCTGGCCATTTTGAGCTGAGAAGCGCAGTGCATACAATTCGCCCTAACGATTGTGTCTGCTAAGTATTACACCGGAAACAGGTTAAATTTCAAACTAAACGCCGTTCGCCTTTCTCGTCGCGGGCGCCGCACCGCCAGCCGGATAGTCTACGTATTCTTGCGTTCATCACTTGCGTTGTGTGATACTGTACTTTTGTATTTTACATGAAGCCCCTCCTGCTCGAGCCAAATGATTGGCTTGCCGTATTTCAAATAAATAACAAATATCACACAAGTGCGCCTGCGTAGTTAGCAGTGCTGTGACGTCGCTCGTAGTGGCACGCAACTTCGAGATTATTCAAGGCAACGTCGGTTATTTCTTTCATCTGTTGCTTCAATACACGAATTAAAGTTTAGAGAAATAAAACATACAAAGTGAATGTCTGCGTGTTCGAAGTGCGAAGCACTTTAGGGGCCCGGGCTGTCGGCGTGTAATGTGATCTTCGTGGTCACGCGCAATAACAAGTTTCAAAACAGGGTCAAAACAACCGCAGAATTGATTAAAACTGGTTAAAAATAAACTTACATGATTAAAAATAATGTAAAACATTAGAATAATCTTGCATAAAGCTCATTAATTAGTATAAACTCGTGAAAATCGTGGAAAACTAGACACGAACTGGGATCTCATGTCGTCGTGGTCACGCGGAAAACAAGTTCTCAAAACAATATCAGAACAAGTGCAGAACTGATCGAAACTGGTTCAAAGTAAACTGACATGATTCAGAATAATTTAAACCATAGGAATATTGAAGCATTAGGTGCATTAATTAGCATACACTTATAAAAATTGTTTCCCAAACGCCAGCCTGGTACCAGAGCATCGCGAGAGGGGGCGGCACGACCCCACAAGCGCTCGCATCGAGCGACAGCGCTGGCGCATCACTGCTTCGCTATTCCCCAGGTTTCACGTTAGTGGAGCTGCATTAGCGCATTTGAACTACACAAGCTTGTTTTAACAGCGGAGCTTTTTAAGCCGGCCGTAATGTGTGCCGCCTGCCACTGCGTTGCCTAGCAACCAACTCGCGGAGCGTCGCGCGCTATGCACGGGAGATAGAAAGAGAAAATGAGAGCGAGAAAGAGAGAGAGAAACAAATTGTATCAGCACCAACGATGCAACGCACAGAGGTGCTGCCGACGCTATCCGCTCTTCTCCGTTCCCCCCATTAGCGCCGAACGCTTGCGGTATCTCGCGGTGTCCGTGTCTGCAGCAGGCGCCTCTGGCGGCGCCGCGGCCGAGCTCCCACCACCTGCGCCCTACCGCGCATGCGCCGTGACGTCATCCCGGCGTGCCGTCTGCTGCGCGCCGCCCGTACACTGTGTATAGCTTTCGTCCCACTTCCCTTAAGTGTGCTTGGACTGCAAGTGCTTCGCGAGGCGTTCCCCGATGCCACGGGTCACGAGGAAATGCTTATACACTTCGTATAACTTAGCATCACTTGGCGTTACTTCGTATAACTTAGCATCGCTTCGTATAGCCAGGACCAGCTAGGAACCGATCACCTCCGCTGTGTCTTTAGGCTTGTTCCATTAATGCAAGCTACTCCATTAAATTTTTTTTTTTGCTTGGATGAATGCTTCCATAATTTCGTCTGCTACTTGGCCGCGATGCGGATAAACCGCATGCCCCATTTCTAGGTACATCAGTGCACTGCCAAAAGCACGTGTATTGCTGTTCTAATAAAGCCTGAATGGGCATCACGGCACTTGTTTATTTGTTTTACTTCTCACTGCAGCAAAAGAGATGCACTTCCGTTTCGTCTGCTTAATCCTGCGTCGTGCAGTCACGCGCACTGACAAGGAAATTACGTCATTTACTACTGTGTTCCAGCCCACGATCATGCTCTGTGATCAGCTTGCGTCTGCCTCGGTGTTCGTGCAGCAGTGACTCGGTCGGTAGTTCTCGTGCCCAGAGCGCAAAATCGTGCGCAGCGCGATTCAAGACAAACTCAACAGCTCGCGCTCGAGGCCGCCACCGGAAGTCCGCCGCGCAGCAAAAAATGCGACAAAGAAAAAAGAAAGAGGTGGGGCCCTTAACGCATGCGTCACGCGATTCTCCAGCTTCAGCATGGGAGAACGCAGGGAAGGAATTTTTCTTGCGGAGGCTAGACGGGGCATGGGGGAAAATGTCTCTCTTGGCAGTGGCGCTCGCCTCTTGAAAGCATGGTTTTGTGGCACTGAAATATTTCTATCGCGGTTATTAATGAACTATTTTGAAAAATTGTTGCGATAGAACGCTCTCTAGGGGACACGTAACAACTTCCAGCGCAAAACCAAAATTTGCTATGTGGCCTGATGAGGGGCCCTTTAAAAAAATCACAGCATATCCACGGGGTGAATGATGATGAGTGGGCGAAGCTCCGTAGGGAATCATCGGATCTCCCGCTTAAGGGGACGCTAGCACAAACGCGTTAGAAACGTGCAGTACTCTCTAGTAAGGGGGAGCGGCCACAGCGTCTTACGCAGCCATTTACACATGCCGGAAGATAAGTGGTTCTTGAGAGAAAGGGAAAGGTTGGCGCTATCTTCTGCAGCCCTTGAGGACCGGAACGTGCACCGCGTTTGCCGACGCCATCACATGACTGCTGAGAGAGTATACCCCCCGTATTCATAAACGCTCCTCGACTTGAACTTGACTTGCCACCGCCTTGGGCAGCGCGTTCGAAACGCGTTGAAGGTAAGGCGGAGAGGCCACAGCGTCTTACACCAGCTTCTTATACGGGCCGTAACGCGCTAGCACAAACGCGTTAGAAACGCGCTAGAAACGCGGCCTTTCGTTAATGTTGGATCGTCTCTCTCCTTCCGTACGTGTGACGTCATTCCTGTTTTCATAAAACTAACCTTTTATTTTTTCATACTACAAGTAACGCCCTCTTGTATCGTACCATCTTGCATTTTTCAGCGTATATGCATTCGTTATATAGTACAGGTACCGCCCTCTACGGCCAGTTCAAGCACGCGTTCGCTACGCGGACGCTGGCGGTTCACTCCATTTATATATACCTGCGAGCGAGCGAACGGGAGAGTGGGGCGCAGGGAGGAGAGAGAGCGAACGGCGAGAGAAGGAGCGGCGAAGCACTGCACCTACCCTCTCCTACACTCTCTCCACACACGCGGGAGCTCCGCCGAGCTCCCGCGATGCGAGCCCCCTCACACGCCAGAGCGCGCTCTTCCTCTCCACTCTCCGCTACTCCGGAGGCGGTTACCTACGACGGGACGCTCGGGCCACGCCACAAGGAGCTTCGCCCCTAAAATGCAATGGCGCATAGCCCCGTGAGGCAGATGCTACAAGCACCCAGAAAAGTGAAGCGAAAAGTGCATACATTCTTTGTAATCACGCATACAACATACAGAACAGCATGTTGAAAACCATCATCATCAATGGCTCATACCTGCGTAAGTCATGGCTCATACCCCAAAAGCAAGGAAAAAGTGCAATGGTTCATATCCCCGTAAGGCAAAGGCTACAAGCACTCAGCAAAGTGAAGCGAACAGGGCATACATTATTTGGAATCACGCATACAACATACAGAACAGCATACGTTTCAATAAAGAACAAGATCAAAACTAGCATCCAAACCACATAATTGAGGATAAGGCGCTCGTGATAGCCATACGAAGAACGTATCGCTCCCCGCGTACGTTTCCCTGTAAAGGCCAACCTCCATGCAGCGAACTTTCGCGACGAATTTCATGTGACGAAAAAACGAGCGCGAAGCGCCGCCGCGATTTCGTCGCACCACACTCCATGCAACCAAGAGCAGGCGAACGCCGCCGACCATGCGGTCGACGCAGCCCGCGAGGAGTCATTGTGGCCAGACGAGCCAGCCAACGAAAGCGACGTTGGCGAATAAAATCAGAAGGCAAAACAGCGCCTAAATCAATGTTCTTAAACGTAGAATGAGCCAACTGACCTGAAAAAGTGCGTATACAATAAGTGTTCGCTGTTAGCCAGAACCTGTGTAGGTTGCAACCTTCCTTTTTTTTCTTTGAATACGCGGCACGTCGGTATTTCGCCGATACTATCCCTCGTATGTGACCATGTGTTTGTTTACGGCTCTCTCCGCTCGCCCACAGCTTGAGTTTTTCTTCCGTGAGCTTTCGCCTTCGAGCCTGCCCTGCCATCGACGAAACACGGAAATATATTATGTGACGACGGACATGGCAATCGTCCGTCGAAACCATCTTCTCCAGTTGAAAAAGAAGTTGCTGCTTAAAAAAAAGAAAAAAAAAAAGAGAGAGAAGGGCCGATGCATCGAAAGCGGTCATTGTCACGTCACTGCAACAGTTGTAGTCAACCGACGTTTTCCAGAGAAAAAAATCCCGACAAACCCGACACGCACCACCTGACGGTCACCCCTGCCGTCACGCCGTAATTGTCGCCACGTGGAAGACGTTTAGCCAGCCCCGCGAGGTGCAACACAGATGGCACCGATTTTGACTATTGTCATTCCGCTGCGTCGCGAGAGCTGAGCAAAAGGTATACAAAAGGCGCGCGCCGAAATATGGGGTCGATCGCGTACGTGGCTTGCGAGAAAGCTCTCTTTTGTCTCTTAAAGTAGTGAGCCGCCCATATGCCGCACCTACGCGACGCTTCAGATCGCGTTTTTTCTTGAATGTGCCGGTGATATACACCCTGCAAGCGTCAATCAAACATATTTCCAAAACACGGCGGTACGCAAGGCATCATGTTGCGGGTATGCATGGGCAGAGCATCATCGGGAAGCGAAGCCTCTAACTACATAGAGTAAGCAAAACAAGCAAGGAGCACATATTGTTCACTAAAACATTGAGGCACACCAACCAAATAAGAGGGAAAACAGCCCGAAAACAAGCGTTTGAAACGAAGGTAGAAAATGGCCCAACATTAGCCGAGCGTCAACAACCAAAACTCCCGTCGACGACAGATGCCAAACGCTGTGCTATGGTCCGATTCATAGAGTTTCTCACTGTAACACTTAGAGGGTAATGTGGTGCGAGTTTATTAAAGGGCGATGTGCCGTCAAGGGAATGACGGGATATGTGTCTGCGAGGCTTGTGTTGGCTGGTGTTGTATAAGGCTTCGTCTAAAACGTGGATATGACTATAAAAAGAACGCGTTTTTAAAATAAAATCTACATAAAAGGCTTTCATTCACCCATATTATATATCTCAAAAAAGGTTACTCCCCTACAATGCAAAATCAAGCGAAGAAAGGCAAGAACAGACGACAAGTTGTTCCGAAGCGAGCGAAAATCTTGTCGTCTGCCCTCTAACTTTAGCGGCCAACTGATATTTCTTAAGTTTCATATAGATGTACATCCAATAATAAGTCCTCAAAATTAAAGAAAACATGTTTTTGTGTAATAATAAAGCTAAAGCATCTTTTTACGTGCCGTTTGAGCAGGAAATGAGTCATTGTGACGGACGGAACGGTGCTATCCAGGCGCGTCTTCAAGGCTTTCTGGCTCTCCGAGATCGATGCCAATCCAAAGTCACAATATAGCGGCATTCCCAATGGATACCACAGTGCAGCAGCGCCAGTTTTCCCTCTAGGTAATATAGAGAGAAACTTTATGGTCCGATTGGTCCACGCCCTCCGCAGCGCGCGACGACTTCCGGCGGCGGCGGTTCGCTGGGCGCCCAATTTCTGGAGTGAGTAGATTGGCGGCGAACGGCGAATTTTTTGACGTCGGGCGGCGGGCGGCCGTCGCCGAGCGGCCGCCGCCGAAAGTTCGTCACTTTTTATCTCCATGGAGGTTAGCCTTAATAAAGATTACTGTTGCGCAAGTTGCCGCGGCAACGCCACCTTGCGACGTGGAGTGTGACGTGGGGTGTGACTTTCCTAGCCTTTCGTATATAAAATAACCAGGCTAGTAACTGAATGCAATGTTGTTGCAGCCCTGCTATGCGCAGCGGCGTGCTGTGAAAATTACCATTAGCACTGCTATAAAGCATTGCATACCCCCTTCAGCAGTTGCAGTGGTGGTTTTCAACTGTTTCGCTGGATACCCACTTTCACAGGGCTGGTATGGCGAGCTCTTTTTTTTTTTTTTTTTTGAGAGTGCGTAGTGGTGCAATAGACATAGCTATTTTAGCGTTTGTATTGCAAGTCTGTAGAACAATGCTATTGCTGTACTAATTCCTAGCGTCTTCACGAACATCCTTGTGCCCGTTTTTAGTTTTCGTTTGATTTGTACTCTTTGTATTCACTTTATTGATGTTGCGTAGTTATGCGCTCCGCGAATAATTCTTCTCTGCGCAGATGTTTACCTTTGCCTATTTTAAATAGGATACGTATGCATAGTAATTTGTGCCCACTTCCGCTTTAGAATGAGGATCAGCTGCCTCAGCTCTGGCAATGAAGCAGGCGATGGGATTAGGAGGTTTTCCCAACGAACAATATGAACAGCGATGTCTGCTTTGGTGGCAGGAACGTGAATGATACCAGCACTTTATTATGCTCGTCTTGCACCGCAGCTGTGAGCAGGGAGTTAAGTGCAGAGACTAGGGGCTGTAGAAGACGCGAGCGCTGAACGTCAATGTCGACACCAACTTCCTTGGCAAACACAACGGTCATCCGCTGTTTTCTAAATTAAAGTCCGTTTCAGCGTAACCACTGGTTCTACATTTGTCAGAGAGCCAAGTTTTGTATATAACTTGCACATAGTAATAATAGCATGAGAACATCCTAACAAAGCGAGATCCGGAAAAAAAGGCATTGCGAAGGAAATTGAACATGCCTAATGACGTGTACTAACATCCGTCATAAAGCCGCCATCTTGAGTTAGGCTTTGGCCTAGTGGTACCGTCTCCAGACTCCCGCGCCGAAAGCGTGAGTTCGGTTCCTCATGGATTCACCTTTCTTCGTAATTTTTTTTAACAGCGAAGCTGTTTAAGCCAGCCGTAATGTTCGTGTTTCGTTTCAAGAAACTACAGCGCCGTAGCCATGGCAACCAGGCGGGCGGTGATACTCAGGAGGGCGGCGTGGCGCATGCGCACGCGGTCTCCTCCTCGCCAACTCCCTCACTTCCCGACCCCCGCCTCTCCGCGGCGCGCTGAGCCAGGAGAGAGAGAAAAAAGGGCGAAAGCTTGCACTAAGCCGCGCAAAACTCAAGACCACGGTGCAATACCCGTGTTACAGGGGCAATTTTATACCTGTGCCACACGGGCAAAGTAAAGTGCACTTTGAGCGAGTGTTCTTCGCGGCTAGTGTCATGCGCAGGCTGCCACACGGGAACGCTTAGTGACACTCACTGCAGAGCGCACTCGCCGGCGAGTGTGTTCGGCGAACGCACTCCGCGGTGGCGAAGTGTGTAGCCTCGTTAGCAATGCTTAGAAGATACATAAAGTGATATTGAAAGAAGAGTCAGGAGTAATTTTTAATAACATTGTTTTAAATTGCTAACGTTACAAGATAATCTAATGTGCCACACCGCAAAAAAAAAAAAAAAAACGACAAGCATATCATAAAACTACTCTCGCTCTCGGGCTGTTCATGACCACGCCGGGTTATGGCTGCGCAGTTGTTTGGCGGACCGAGTCGTTTTGACTGTTGCTGGTCAAGTTGCCGTCGTTGCCGGCGCTTGTAAACGTGGATTGTAAATGTTGTTTCTAACAACAATAAACTCTTTTCATGCACACATTTTCATATTAATAAATATATGCTTTCCCGTCTGACTGCCGGTCGCCATATGAAAGAACACTTTTCTTTCTCGTGTAGCAACGCACCGCCAAAGTGGCACTCAGCGCGCTGAAGTGCACTCGCTCAAAGTGCACTTTACTTTGCCCGTGGGGCACGGGTATTAGAGTCAATTCGAGCAAGTGCATTTCAGCGCACTTAGTGTCACTTTGGCAGCGGGCTGCTACACTTGAAAGAAAAGTGTGATTTCGCATTGAAAACAATAGCAATGGGTGAATCGGTAGGCACAACATACATTTGTTATTTTAAGCATAGTTTTCAAAAGAACAATGTTAAAAAAGCATTCATAATAAATTTTAGTGAAAATGAAGGAGTTCATTGCAGCAGCAATAATATTATTGATCATCACAGGCGAGGACAAGAGAGCGTCGCATCCAAGGAGAGCAGAGGAAAAATGCCGGATTCCATTGCAGATGGCACAAGAACAGATCGCGAGAATTTGAAGCTTCTTATTGCAGCGCTTATTTGCTGCTTACGGACCCCTCCGAGACCCTGCTCACCTTTCACGCGCTCAGACAATACAGAAAATTGCGTCAATTTCGCATATTCAAAAGCGCGTCTGCTTAAGACGCAAGCGACGCGCAGTCTGCTTGGCTGTAAAACGACCAAGTTTTATGAAGACACTGTCATGCTCCGCTCGATTTATTAGCCAACTGAGCAAGAGCAGCGTTAAACCCGGCGCTCGACAAAAGGTTGCTACGTTTGAGCATCTATGTGCGGCATTTGTACCACAACGACGAACGTGTCACCATCCTAAACGGTGGTCTATCGCGGTACTATCGAAGCACCCCACGTATGAGCGAATTGGTCTCCTCGTCCGGCCATGTCATCATTGATGCATTACTTCCATGCAATAAACTCGGGACAAACGACGGCACAGTTAGGGTGGCTAGCACAGGCATAAACAATTCGCGGTTATTACACATAAACAGCCGGAGATCGAGAATAATACAGTAGCTTTTTTTAAATACGAAGCATTTCTTGCCGGCGGCTCTGTCGTCCCGCGTCCCACACCCCCACAGCGCATGCGCGTCCCCGCCCACTCTCTCACCTCTCCATTGCTCCCCCCTTTCGCTGCTCTAGGAATCACGAACGGAGCGGCGCCCGCGTCCCACACCCCCACAGCGCATGCGAGACCCCTCCCCCTCTCCTCTCATATGCTCACCCTTTCTATCCTTTAGGAATACTCTACGGAGCAGCGCCCGCGTGCCACACCCCCAAAAACATGCACGTCCCTTCCCCCTCTCTCTCCTCTCTCACGCTCCCCCTTTTCTCTCCTCTAGGAATCCGGAGCGGCGCGCTCGACAGGTGGTGCAACAGTGGCATACTCCGCTGGGGTCACCACGGTAGTTCCGCGGTATGAAAATGACGGAGCGCGCGCGCCTCATTCTCTCTCCTGTGCAGCGCCGCGATGAGCGCTCGGGCCGCCGCGAAACCATCTCCCGCTCCAGCTGCATACTCCGCTGGGGGCGCCACAGTAGTTCCGTGGTATAAAAATGATGGAGCGCGCGTGCCTCATTCTCTCTCCTGCGCAGCGCCGCGATAAGCGCTCGGGCCGCTGCCGCGAAACCATCTCCCCGCTGCTTCGCATCCACACATGGTTCCCTTCAGCGGGAGATGGAGTAAATTTTTTAATAATAGCAAGCTTATAACCTTTCCAGTCACGAAAAACATGGTTTAAAATTACTACTCAATCAGCTTTCAATATCACTTTTTCTATCTTCTAAGAACTGCTACCGAGTTCGCCGAACGCACTCGCTGCCGAGTGCATTCGGCAGCAAGTGTCACTAAGCGTTCCCATGTGGCAGCCTGCAAATGACACTAACGGCGAAGTGCACTTTGCCCGTGTGACAGGGGTATAAAATATATACTCTTTAGGTAAGGGCACTAGCGAGATGCGATCGACCAGTTAATCTAGCAACGACGCGCGTCCGTCCGCTCGGTGACGGCAGCGGATACCAATCGGCAGGAAGACAACTTTAAAACAAAGCGAGAGCTTCCGAGGGCAAGCAACGCTCGGATACCACAAGCAGCCATAGAACAGCGTCGGCAGACGGCGTCGCGTCGCCGTATCTGCTTCGTCAATGTGATGCTCTCTCCCCCGCACTGTCCCCTCACCACGGGGACCTACTTTCGCACGTTACTCAATCATTTCGCATTTCCCGCCAAGCACCAAAAGCCGAGAAGTGTCCCCACCTAAAGAGTATATATCTTACACCGTGATCAAGACCCAGCGAAGCTGGCCGATTGATTGCATCTCTTGGTTGTAGCTAGGATGAACTTAGCTATGTCGAGGTTTAAACTTGGTTGTAGCTAGCTAGGCCTATACTCGTGTGCGTCATCTGAGCTAGTACTGGAAAGGTGCGCGGCGTTAGCGCGACGGTGCGGGGGCGCATGACGTCATATCAGCTGTGGCGGCTGCGATAGCGCGGCGGTGGCGTGATGGCGCAGCGCACCTTTGCAGTACTACCGCAGCCTTTCCAATACTAGCACAGATGACGTACACTAGTATAGGCCTAGCTACAACCAAATTTAAACCTCGACATAGCCAACTTCAACCTAGCTACAACCAAGAGACGCAATCAATCGGCCAGCTTCGCTATTTCTTGAGCTTTGTGCGGCCTAGTGCAAGCTTTCACCTGTTTAACGCGACAGAGTTAAGGGCCCCGCGTCGCACAAGATCCTGCGTGGGCGTTAAGCATCGGCGTCCGGCGGAAATAATAGTGCCGAGCCACATCATCCCGAACCACCCCGACCACACAGGCCCTCCGCGTGGCGCAAAGAGTTAGTGAGCAAACATTTTATTTCTCAAAGTAAAATTCGTCAGAAAAATCGTAAAGTACGACTTAATCACAACTTACAGACGTGATAGTGTGCGATTGTAATTTGAAAATACACGAAAAAAACCCTGATAAACTGCCAGTGATCTTTGAATGCTATTGCGTTCCACTCTTAAAGGCGAAGCTTAAGTGTCCTCCAATTCTCGCATTGTTTCTCTGTACTTTCGTTGAAAACCGAGCCTTTCTAAATTTTTATTTAGGAATACCAGAAAGGTCATATATAAATAGCCCATTTCACCACATTCACAAGTAATCATCTGCGCTTTCTTTTCCCGATGAATGCCACAAAGAAATCTTACGAGCGTAATATAGAGATAATCGTAAACTTACGTATTAGATGTTTTCATGCAATATGGCAATTATCCCCCGCAGGCGTTTGGTGGGTTGCGACACCACGGACCCAAGCACACGGGGGTTGGACCCTCCCACGCGTAGCCGTACGTGGCTTAGCCGGGTCTGGGGAAAGGGAGTCCAGGAGGTTGAGCTAATGCTAGGTGTTTGGACCTTTAAGGCCCCCCGGTGGAGGCAACACACCTTTCTGGCCTCTGCTTCACATAGACGGCACCCCTGGACTGATCCACCTCGGGGAAATCGGTGGTCGCCTTTTCCTGTCGCCCTCTCCGATCTATCTCTGCTCTATTTTTCTGTCTTCACTGTCCTGTCACGTGTTCTCTTCTGTTGCTTCATCACTTTTCATAGGTGGCTTGGATTAACCTTGTGCCCTCTCTTGTGTTTATATGTAAGGTTATAGCGGCAATGTACGGCTGGCGCCTGCAGCCTTACACGTTAAGTGTTGCACCCTCCCCTTGTTGGACTCCGTGGTGGGTGGCTGCCATTGCTGCCGAAGTACACCTAACTGCTGTAGGTATCACCCGCTTTTCCTCGGCTTCTTGATCATTTCCCTCAGAAGAGGGGTCGCACAGATCAGATTTTTAATTTGTTCATCCGACCTAAAGACACTTTCTCGCGATTCCAAGTAGTGCATAGTGAAAGAACAGAAAAACTAGCGAGAAAATATCCCCATTTGTAGTTGCAAAAAGCTTGACCAACACGCTAGGCCCTGTCTACAAGGTCCCAAAAACGCCAAACGGAGACCTTTTCCTTGAGCTACGTGATAAGGAGCAATACAACAGACTCGGCAAGCTTGTTACTTTTGGTGATGCCCAGTTACCGTTTCACCGCATCGGTCCATGAACACAGTACGGGAGGTAATATCTGAAGCAGACCTCATCGATCTATTTGAAACCGAGTTGTTGGAAGAATGGAAGGAGCAAAACGGTCAAGAATGTGCAGCGCATTGTTGTGAGACGGGACAACAAAGAAATTCCCACGAAACACCTGGTACTTACCTTTGAATTAAGCATTTTGCCACAAAGCATTGAAGCAGGCTACACAAATACTGCAGTAAGACCATACATCCCAAATCCTAGGCGATGCTACCAATGCCAACGATTCGGCCATGGCTCACAGAGCTGCCGTGGTCGACTCACCTGTGCTAAGTGTGGAGTACAAGGTCATGCCTCAAACAATTGCGAGGCCACACCTCACTGCGTTAATTGCAATGGTGACCATCCAGCTTACTCCCGATCTTGTCCAAGCTGGAAAAAAGAAAAATAAATAATAACACTGAAAGTCCGTGAAAACATATCGTTCAGGGAAGCACGCAAAAGGTGCTCATCATTCCACACGACTACTTACGCTGATGCGGCGCGTCAAGGGGCAGCGTCGCAGCGGCTACTGCCACCTGCCCAGCCCGCGCGCATCGAGCTGTCGCTTGAGGCTCCTGCCCCCAGGGTGGAAGGAGCTAAGTCTACTCTACCCAACCAGCAAACAGGCCCGGTTGCCCTAGGATTATCGGCACCACAACAATCCTGGTGGCAGCCTGCGCTACGCGTAGCGAACCCGCAGGCCCGCCAGCAGCTCCCGCGGTGGGTGCAGTCAAAGCTGCTTCACCCTCTCCGGCCCCTGCTGGCGCTGGCAACAGCAGGCACAGCTCATGCCCAAAGGCAGCCCCATCGACCTCCGAGCTGGTGGGCGCAAATGTCTCATCCTTCACGGCGAGACTCTCTCGCGAAACTTCTTGCTCGCATGAGCGCGTGTCCGGCGCCTCACAAGAGGCAATGGTCACTACACCCATCCCGACGGCCCACCAAGAGCCTAAGGAGCGGCGAGGCTCCCTCGACCGCTTCAGAAAGGACAAATCCCGCGTTACAGGGCCTTGGAATGGCTCCGTAATCTAAGGCAATACTTCGTTTTTTAGTACGCACAGCACCAATTTGCTTTCATTATGGATACACAAATCATACAATGGAAAGTCAGAGGCCTTGTTAGGAACCTCGACGATGTCCAAGAACTTCTTTACCAACACAATCCAAAAGTGCTATGTGTACAGGAAACGCACTTTAAATCGAAACATACAAACTTTCGCCGACAGTATGTTACGTTTCGTAAAGGCCCAACCGCATGCAAGCGATTTTCGAGCGACAGCGACAAGCGACGGCGACGAGCGACAGGTTTTGCCGTCGCAGAGGGCTATCCGTCGCTGTCGCTGGTCGTGTCGCCGGTTTCTGGCCAGCCAGAAAATATGGCTTGTCGCCCGGAAGTCAGCGCGACGACATCCGCTGGGGACAGCGATTGCACAACAACATGGCAGCAATCAGTCTGTCCGCTTCGATCTGAATTTGCTCTTGCAACTTGCTCTCTGCTGTGACAGCAAAAAATAAATAGTACAATCAGTCATCGCTTCACCTCATCGCTAGCTGAAGACTGACTATCGGCGCTCTCTTGTCGTTATTATCGAGATCGGTTGTTTTGTTTTGACACTGTTAGGCCTGAGACGCCACCGAGAGCCGAGAAAGTGTTTTAAGTTTTACTCAACAGATGGCGCCACGGCACCTTACGCTGGCGCCACGGCACCTTAAGGAAAAAATACTCGGAACTAGATGAGACATGTGTATGCTGCAGTAAAGATCCAGAGACCACTCAGCACATCCTAATGGAATGCGACGGGATCCACCCAGCGAGAACCGTAGGTAACGTGCAACTTCCAGAAGCTCTTGGATTTAAAGTCGAAGGAAACATAAACAGATCAGCCGTAGTGATCAGCAAGAGACGATTAGAGTACTGGTGGAAAAAAAGCAAGGAAAAGATGGGTACGACCTGATCTCTTAAAATCATAGGAAGCAGTACAAGCGAAATTTTTGAAAAAGAAAGATAATGAGAGGTATACAAAAATGCTAGATAAAGAACATGTGTAGTATACCTGATTAAATCAAGCAGGCTAGGTGACTATTTGTCGCCACCCCGTTTCAAAGGGGATGCCAATAAATCATCATCATCATCATCATCTGGCGGCATGGGACGGAGTTCCACTGGGGATGCATGGGACGGATTTTCACTGGGGATGATAGCATATTTTAGCTAGGTCTAGATAAAACATTGACCTTTGATAAAATTGAGATTCCTTTACGCGCGCAAGATAACATTTATTCGCACAAGAATGTACATCCGTCGCTACTCTTTTTCGCGATGTCGCGTTCGTGTGGTTGTTCCACGCCGCGACACGACAGCGCGACAAGGTGTGCCTGTCGCGTCGCTTGTCGCGGTCGCTTGAATATCGCGTGCATGCGGTTGGGCCTTAAAGATCGCGATGATGCTCTCTTATCATCACGCGGTGTTGCCATTGTAATTCACAAAAGTATAGCCTGTCAACGTTTGCACTTACAAACGCCCCTTGATGCAGTGGCAGTTCGACTTGTTCTTCTGAACAAACTCATCACCATTTGCTAGCTCTACATACCCCCACATTATCCTTTACACAAACATGAATTTCAGTCATTTATAGATGAAATACCAGAACCTTACCTCGTTCTTGGCGATTTCAATGCACACAGCAGCTTGTGGGGCGACACGCGTATCGATGCGCGAGGGCGCCTAATCGAACAATTTCTTTTCTCCTCGGGTGTGTGTGTCTCCTGAATAAGAAGGAACCCACCTACTACAGTCTCGCAAACAAAACATTTTCTTCCATTGATCTCAGTGTAGCTTCCCCGTAGATATTTCCTGAACTTAAATGGGAAGTTATAAAAAAGCCTTATGGGAGTGACCACTTCCCCATACTGCTTAGATCACCACTACAAAACGAACCTCCCCCGCAGGCTACCCGGTGGAAGTTCGATACAGCAGTTTGGGAGAAATTCCAAAGTCTTACAAGTGGTATCTCGTGGCCTGACATATCTTCGCTGGGAATTGATGCGGCTGTTGAGTATCTTACATCTTGCATAATTGATGCCGCTTCTGAATGTATACCTGAAATGAGTGGTGTGACCTGCCAACGCCGTGTCCCATGGCGGGACGACGAATGTCGGAACGCTCGTAGGAAACAGAAGTGCGGAGAATCTTGTAAATTTTAAGAAAATAATATCGGAGGGCAGAAGAACGCGCCGACAGGCCAGGAGAGAGAGTTAGGAGAAGTTTTTATCAGGCATCAACAGACGAGGGTAGAGACTGGAAGAAAGGTATTAAAATAAAAGGGCTACAAACATACTCACTCCCGTTGGTAAACACACAAGGCGACAGTCTGGAAGACCAAGCTAACTGCCTGGGAGCACATTTTGAACATGTGGCCAGCGCATCCCATTATTCCCAAACATTTAAAAGACACAAGGCTACAATAGAAAAACAGAAAATAGAAAGAAAATGTACCGCAGATGAGGCATACAATAAGCCATTCTGCATTGCTTAGCTGTATGCATCGCTTATGGCATCTTCGGCTGGTCGTGTTAGAGCGCTCTGGTAGCGCTACTAAGGTCGTGTAAAACGGTTACTAAGCGTTACCGTTTGCAGAAACGGGTCCCTCTGATGATCACTTCCATACCCGGTTATTGTCGTAATACAGCTCTAAAGCCGTTTTTCACCACTTTTGTAGCACGGCCAGAGCGCTCCGAAGCGACCACTCGAACATGCCATTAGTTGTTGCAACAAGTTTGCCCCCGGCTCTGACCGCATAGCTTATCAAATTCTGAAACACCTTCCCCATGAAACAAACAAAACTCTGCTCTCCCTATGCAATGCCATATGGACCTCCGGCGAGATCCCCTCTGCCTGGAAAGAGGCCATTGTCGTTCCTATACTGAAGCAGGGCAAGGACCCATAGTCTGCTTGGAGTTAGCGTCTTATGCAACTAACAAGCTGCCTCTGCAAGCTTATTGAAAAAATAATAAACCGCCGACTAATACATTTCCTCGAATGAAACAAATTGCTTGACCCATACCAATGCGGGTTTCGAGAAGGTCGATCTACCGCCGGTCATTTGATACGTATTGAGAAGCAAATTCGTGAAGCTTTTGTCCGTAAACAGTTATTTCTGTCTGTATTCCTTGATATAGTAAAAGCCTACGATACCACCTGGCGGTTTGGAATACTTAGATACCTCTCACACGTTGTTATACGCGGTAACATGTTAAATGTCCTAGAAAGTTATTTATCTAATCGCACTTTCCGTGTTTGCGTGGGAAATGCTGTATCAAGACCATTTGCGCAGGAAACTGGAGTGCCACAGCGCGGGGTGCTCATTTGCACTCTCTTTATCGTAAAAATGAATTCTTTACGTCTGTACATCCGAAGAAATGTGTTTTATTGTACATACGTCGATGATGTACAGATAGGTTTCACCTCGTGCAATCTTGCAGTCTATGAGCGGCAGATTCAGCCTGGTCTGAACAAGGTGTCTAAGTCGGCAGATGAGAATGGGCTTAGCCTTAACCCACAAAAGACCACCTGCGTCCTGTTCTCCAGAAAGAGGGGTCTGCACCCCGATCCTGACATTGAGTTGCAGGGAGAACGCGTGCCCGTAAAAACAGAACATATATTTCAGTGTGATTTTAGATACAAAGCTTACATTTGTGGCACACATACGCTATGTGTGCCACAAACACTGTATGTATGTAACAAGTGTATGAAAACAATGAACGTTCTAAAAGTGTTGTCACGCACCGCTTGGGGTAGTGACACACAGTGTCTTTTGAATTTGTATAAGAGTCTCATACTCACGAGATTAGATTACGGCGCCATAGTGCACCATTCCGCTACGCCAAGCGCCCTAAGTATGCTGGATTCTGTACACTATCTAGGCATCCGCCTAGCTACTGGTGCCTTCAGGACAAGTCCTGGGGCAAGCCTGTATGTAGAGGCGGACGTGTGGTCGCTTGACGTGCAACGTTCATCCTTAAGCCTCACCTATTTCCTGAAAGTAAATTCGAAGCCGGAGCATCCGTCCTTCTTAACCGTAAATGATATGACCAGGGAAACACTTTTTAATAACCGGCCGTCCGCAAGAGAACCCTTCTCACAACGTGTAAGGAAAATTTGTGATGAAATGAACATCCCACTACTTGAAATACTTTGATGTCCCCAGCAAAGCCAGTGCCACCGTGGCAGTGGCAACTCATAGAGTGAGATACTTCGTTTGAAGAGGTCACAAAAGACGCTCCAAAGGCATATATCCGGATGCATTTTCTAGAAATCCAGTTCAAGTACTCGTCTTGCACTCAGTTTTACACTGACGCTTCCAAGTCACATGCCGGGGTATCTTATGCAGTAGTCGGCCCATCGTTGTCCGAGTCCGATGTACAGCACCCGGAAACAAGCATTTCTACGGCTGAGGCCTATGCACTTTTATCGGCTGTGAAGAGTATAGGCAAATCAAAACTCGAAAGATCAATAATATTTACAGACTCCCTAGGTGTCGTAAAAGCCGTCATGACTCTACATAGACACAAAAACCCTGTACTTATTGAACTGTATTCTGCTCTGTGCAAAGCATACATGTCTAACCAGCACATCATTCTAGGCTGGGTGCCTGGCCACAGAGGCATCGAGGGCAATACTGTGGTTGATCAAATGGCCACATCAACTACACCGCGAGCCCTTAACCCTACCGCTTGTATCCCTGCCGGAGATCTCAAGCCCTACGTGAGAAAGAAACGTCGAAGCCACTGGCAGCGCCTATGGGATGCCGAAACGAACTATAAGCTCCACGTAGTTAAGCCACAGATAGGCCCCCGGGATCCCATTAGGAAAATACGAAGAACTAATGTCCTATTCTCTCGTCTGAGAATAGCACATACATACGGCACCCACAATTTCCTCTTAACTGGAAATGACCCGCCAACCTGTAGTAGATTTGGAGAGAGGCTTACCGTGCTCCACATCCTCGTCTCGTGATGTGCAGGGAAGCCGAAAGAGAGAGAAAAACGCACTTTCCTTTAGTGCACCGGTACCGTCTCCCTCTCCATCCCGCTATGTTTCTTGGTGACGAACCTCTCTTTAATACCAAAGCTGTCCTGGATTTTCTGAGCGATGTTGTATTGCATGTCATTTGCCCAATAGTTTCGTAGCGCATCATCTCGCCATAGGACTCTCTTTCGTGTTCATAGTGCACCTCATTAGCCATTGCCATAATTTTATTACGTATATATTTTACGCATTTTACAGCGATTGTTTTTAGGCCCTTTTACAGCCACGACTCATCTACATTTCGCCATTCATTGCTCCATTGTCAACTCATGAACATTGGCCTGGCGCTCTTTGGCCATACCTGGCCCTTGTGCCATTAAACACCATACATAATCAATAAGGCAATTATCAAATTGAAATAATACCAAAATCACCTACTTTCTAGTTTGTGCGTTGGATACAAGCCCTGAGCAATTCTGCTAAGACCCGCGGCGGAATCCGTCTCTTTGTGGTTATTGTAGCGTTTAGCAAGAAGCCAGTGAACATTGTGTTGCAGCGTGTACATCCGCAGCGCGCAATTTGTCTTTGAATTTCGTTCTAGGCCAAGGCCAGGCCTAACGTTAGAAACTGCGTAGGAAGGAGACGCGGGAGCACATTCGGTTCAATTCAACCGGAAGTAAAGAACGCTTGCGTCACCAGCTTGAAGGAGGCGGAACATAGCCATGGCCTCACCGCCGCTACCTGAGGGGAGGATAATGTTTGACCACTCATACCTCTGTTATTATAGCGCACTGACACGAAGTTTTTTCTGAGAATGTATTCCTTGAGAGATACCCTCTGTGTCTAGGCGTACGACAAAAACCATTTCAGGGACCGTTTCCCTAAAAAGAAAAACATCCCCTTTATGCACATCGTGATCAAATTAAATACAAGACAATAAACGAACGCGCTTCAGCAAGTCATGAATAAAAGTATGATGGCTTCAAGAGTAAAACTAGTTAAAAAGATTGTGTTGAGTTGAGTAGTTAGAAAGATATAGTTGAGTAAACAAAGGTGAAACATCGTCAATAAAGCACACGGCGCTGGTCAAGGTATATCACACTAAAAGAAGTTTCGGCTCCCTCACATGAGCCTTGTTCACAATGACAGCAAAGTGCAAGGTACGCTCATTCAAGTACGGGTCATGTGCTGCGGACATCGAGCATATAAGGTCTTGATACTGCCAGTACTAGCAGTTTTGAGGCCTGCATCACGTGATAACACGTGTTCAGATGAATGCACTTCGCCGTTTGCTGTCATTGTGAACAAGGCTCCCGTGCGGAAGCCCACGCGTCTTTGATTTGAATTTACATTGGTCAGCGCCGTCTGTTTTATCGACGATGATATTCCCCCACCAGTCGGGATTCCATCAAACCTTGGATTTTAAAAGGTGGACCAGGTGAACTGCACGTGAAACATCCCTCACTAAGCCGGAGATGATGCATCGCTGGGGTTAATCTAATGTGAAAGAGTCATGGAAGTTTCTGCGGTTGAGATTGCATAAAAGAAGTTAGTTTGAATGCCCAGCAGCCAATGTATTCCTATATAATATTGGGTTCAGCTATGACAGCTTAGTCTTTGGGATCACACGTAGTTGTGCCGAGCAAGCTTGTGGATGCTCACCCTGTATGCTAAATAGTGCCTTCCGCTGAAGGCCTTGGGGAGGCGTGTCAGCTTTGCTGCCTGATGCATTTGCGGACACAGTCATCTTCGGTGGGGAACAGTGCAGCTGAGTTGACGCAGCGGTGTCCACTGAGCGTGGACGTGTCGGCACGGTAGCCGTCGCCGGTTGAGCGAAGTACCTCGCTGTAGAAGTACGCATGCTTCATGAGGTCGGCTGAACATGCCATCAACTCCGAGGGCCGCTCGCACTCAGGTTTATCGCCCACGCTGGCGGTTCTGCAGTCCCTTTCACAGTCCGTCTGCAAATTCAAAAAATATGTATCTGTAATGTTGTTTCACCATACGCGTGTACACGGCCAGCAATACTAACAACAGCGCTCAGATTGTTCGGATTTTATATAAGCGGAATTATCAAATGTGTCTAATTTCCTGCTTAGAACACTTTACGCATGAAATATGCGTGCTACGTGGCGTGCGAGACGTTTTCCCTGAACATCTACTGAAAGAATGTCAGCAAGAAAATAAGTCTCGTTAAAACAGGGCACACCCGCCTTCCTTAATGCCTTGCAATATAAACCCGAGTTGTTAAAAAAAAGTCAGTTCTAATGGCGCGCAATTTCTGCGGAGCTGCCGAATTGTAGGACGTTTCAGAGAGGCAAAATCTTGCGTCTCTGGGTCGATTTCTAATTTTTCTTCCTGAAAACTATAAACGCACTGCAACGTGTTATACGACGGCAAGGACAATACGAACGATTTTGAAGCAACTCTTGTCGTGTGCTTTCTTTAGTGCGCCATTTGATTGTTACACCAATATACATGCGGTTACAATGAGCTTTTATCTCGCGGTCCTAGTATAAAAACACCGTGTATAATGTCCAGTATCCAGTGATGCAGTACAAAATCTTTTTTAAGTGGGTCTGCCACATAGGTAACTGTTGTTCAACACAGCGAATTATACGGCGTTTCAGTTCACTTTAAAATACTAGATTAAACTATGTAGTGCCCTTAATAAAACGCATCAATTACCTTTTGCAGCCATCACAGTAGCAGACAGCTCACTTTTTTCCTTAGCGCATTTGCCCTTTTGTAATGAAACGTTCATTTTCGCGCAGATTCATTCCGTTCTTGTCGCCCAACGTTCACTTTCAGCCATTTCCGGTGATAGCGTGAATAACTATGTAGCTACTAATAGCCACGAGAAAGCCCCAAAATAAAAAAAAAATAAAATGAAATCGTCACTTAAGTGTTCGTTGAGCATAGGCAGTTTGGCTCTTCAAAAGTAATAGGGGCACATAATTAAGGAAAAAGCGCATATAACCCAGATCAATGATCTTAAATTACAAATTACGTTTTAGAATACCAGGTCAAAGACATTTCAAAAGATAGAGGCCGCATAACTAAGGGCGAATCTCAAATTTCCTATTTAAGTTACACGTAAGACCACAAATGCTTTTACGAGACAACAACTTCATTGGTTTCATGAAAGTTTTTCAACTCCGGTAGGACACTTCTTGATTTAAGACATCAACATTTAGGAAAAGGTTGCAAGACCCCGCAGGGGCGTCTGCGCAAGCAGGCGTTTGGTGAGTCGCGTCACCACGTACCCGAGCGCACGAGGATTGGACCCTCCCGCGTCTAACCGTGCGCGGCTTAGCCGTGTCCGGGGAAAAGGGGATCCTGGGGGTTGAGCCGACGCTGAGTGTTTGGACCTTTAAGGCCCCTCAGCAGAGGCAACACACCCCTTTGGCCTCGGCTTCACGTAGACGGCACCCCCGGACTGACCCACCCGGGGGAAATCGGTGGTCGCCGTTTCCTATCCCCCTCTCCAACCTTTTGCTTTCCTGTCTCCTTTCTTTAACTATCCTATCATCTCTTCTCTTCTGTCACTTCCTAATTTTCATAGGCGGCTTGGGTTAACCTTGTGTATGTGCCCTCCCTTGGGTACAATATATTAGGTTATTGTGGCAATGTACGGTTGGCGCCTGCAGCCTTACGCGTTAAGCACTGCAGCGTCCCCTAGTTGGGCTCCGTGGTGGGTGGCCGCCATTGCCGCCGAAATAAAACAAACCGTTATGGGAACACCAGCATTTCCCCGCCTACTTGATCGTCACCCTCTAAAGAGGGGACGCACCGATGAACTTAGCCTGTATTCCAACCGACCAAAAGAAATCTATCCGAAATACCATGTTGTACACAGTGAAAATGCTTCAAAACCGGCCAGATCCATTTCTCCATTCACAGTTACGAAATCTTTGACGGAAGCTTTAGGCTCAGGTTACAAAGTCATCAAAATGGCTAGCGGAGACCTTCTTGAGGTCCCTCAGAAACAACAGTACGAGAAACTCGGCAACCTTGTGACTTTCGGCAACATACCAATTTCTGTATCACCACACCGATCATTGAATAGCTCACGTGGAGTCGTATCAGAAGCAGACCTCCTAGAATTATCAGAAGCAGAACTGCTGGAAGGGTGGAAAGATCGAAATGTCACCAATGTAAAACGTATCATCATCAGACGGGACAACAAAGAAATCCTGACCAAACATCTTGTCCTCACATTTGGATCTAGCGTTCTGCCTGAAACCATCGAAACAGGATACATTGGGTTAACTGTTCGACCATATGTCCCTAACCCTAGACGGTGCTTCCAATGCCAAAGATTTGGCCATGGCTCACAGAGCTGTCGTGGTCAAATAACTTGTGCAAGGTGTGGAGTACAGGGCCACTCCTCCGACAACTGTACTGGCACTCCTCACTGTGTGAACTGCAGTGGTGACCACGCATCCTACTCACGTTCCTGTCCAAACTTGAAAAAAGAAAAGGACATAATCACCCTAAAAGTAAAAGAAAATATTTCTTTCAAGGAAGCCCGTAAGAGGTGCTCACTTTTCCACAACACATCTTATGCTGATGCGGCGCGTCGGGGGGCAGCGTCGCAGCGGCCACTGCCACCTGCCCAGCCCGCACACAGCGAGCTGTCGCTTGTGGCCCGTGCCCCCGAGGTGGAAGGAGCTAAGCCTACCCCACCCAACCAGCAAACAAACCCGGTTACCCTAGGGTTACCGGCACCACAACAGTCTACGGCGGCATCCTGCGCTTCGCGTAGCGAACCGGCAGGACCGCCAGCAGCGCCCACGGTGGGTGCAGTCAAGGCTGCCTCACCCTCTCCGGCCCCTGCTGCCGCTGGCAACAGCCGGCGCAGCTCAGGCCCAAAGGCAGCCCCATCGACCTCCGGGCTGGTGGGCACAAAGGTCTCGTCCTTCGCGGCGAGACTTTCTCGCGAAATTCCTCGCTCGCAAGAGCGTGTGTCCAGCGCCTCACATGAGGCAATGGACACTACACCCATCCCGACGGCGCATCAAGCGCCTAAGGAGCGGCGAGGCTCCCTCGACCGCTTCAGAAAGGACAAATCCCGCGTTACAGGGCCTGGAAAAGGTTCTGTAAGCTAAGGCAACACTTCCTTTTTTTGTACACACAGCACCAATTTTACTTTCAGTATGGATATACAAATCATACAGTGGAACGTCCGAGGCATTCTTAGGAACCTCGATGATGTGCAAGAACTTCTCCACGAACACAATCCAAAAGTGCTGTGTGTACAGGAAACTCACCTAAAATCGGGACATGCAAACTTTCTTCGACAGTATGTTACGTTTCGTAAAGACCGCGATGATGTTCTTGCATCTTCAGGCGGTGTTGCCATTATAATTCAGAAAAGCATACCGTGCCAACGTTTACCGCTGCAAACGCCCCTCGAAGCAGTGGCAGTTCGACTTGTTCTCTTAAACAAACTCGTCACCATTTGCTCGCTTTACATACCCCCACATTACCACTTACACAAACATGAATTCCAGTCCCTAATAGACGAATTGCCAGAACCTTATCTTGTTCTTGGGGATCTCAATGCACACAGAGGACTGTGGGGCGACTCTCGCATTGATGCTCGAGGCCGTCAAATTGAAGGCTTTCTTTTCTCATCCGGTGCATGTCTGCTAAACAAAAAAGAACCTACCATATTATTGTCTTGCAAACAAACCTTTTTCTTCTATAGATCTCAGCATAGCTTCTCCATCCATATTACCCGAACTTGAATGGGAAGTTATAAAAAACCCTTACGGGAACGACCATTTCCCAATACTGCTGAGAGCAACAAGACAACACGAATCTCCACCACGTGCTCCCCGGTGGAAGGTCGATGCAGCGGACTGGGAGAAATGCCAAACACTTACGAGTACGATCTCGTGGGCTGACATGTCTTCGCTCGAAATTGATGGTGCCAGTCGAGTATTTTTCTAACTTGATAATTGATGCAGCTTCTAAGTGTATCCCCCAAACAAGTGGACTTTCTAGCAAACGCCGTGTTTCATGGTGGAATGAACAATGCCGGAACGCGCGTAGGCAGCAGAACAAAGCATGGAGGCAGCTTCGCGATTCTCCTACTGCTGAAAACCTTTTCAATTTTAAGAAAATCAAGTCCCAAGGTAGGAGAACGCGCAGACAAGCCAGGAGAGACAGCTGGCAAACATTCTTATCAAGCATCAATTCATACACTGATGAGGCCAAGGTTTGGAACCGGGTCAATAGAGTAAGAGGACGACAAACACATCCGCCTCCCCTGGTAGACACGCAGGGAGACAGCCTGGAGGACCAAGCGAACCATCTGGGTGCACATTTTGAACATGTGTCCAGTTCATCGCAATATTCTACAGCATTTACAACATACAAATCAGCAATAGAGAAACAAAAACTAGACCGAAAGGGCACCGGGAATGAGCCATACAACTTACCTTTCCAGCAGAACTGCATGCATCACTCGCCTGCTGCAACCAATCTGCCCCAGGCTCTGACCGCATACTATATGAAATGTTGAAGAACCTGCCCTCCGAAACGAAGAAAACCCTTCTCTGTCTGTATAACTGTATATGGACCTCCGGCAAGATCCCCTCTGCCTGGAAAGAGGCCATAGTGATTCCTATCCTGAAGCAGGGCAAGGATCCATCGTCCGTATCGAGTTATCGGCCCATAGCTCTAAGAAGCTGCACCTGCAAAGTCTTCGAGAAGATGATAAACCGCCGTCTGATACATTTCCTAGAATCAAACAAGCTGCTTGACCCATACCAGTGTGGATTTCGCGACGGCCGATCCACCACTGATCATCTGATACGCCTAGAGGCGAAGATTCGTGAGGCTTTTGTCCACAAGCAATTCTTCCTGTCTGTTTTCCTTGATATGGAAAAAGCATACGACACCACGTGGCGATTCGGAATACTAAGAGACCTCGCACACTTTGGAATACGTGGCATTATGCTGAATATCATTGAAAGTTATCTGTCCAACCGCAGATTCCGTGTTCGTGTGGGTAGCGCCTTATCAAGACCATATGTGCAGGAAACTGGAGTACCACAGGGTGGTGTGCTTAGTTGCACCCTCTTTATCGTGAAAATGAACTCTCTGCGTCTGTACATCTCACGCAACATATTTTATTCAGTATATGTCGACGATGTACAGATAGGGTTCACGTCATGAACCTTGCAATCTGTGAGCGGCAGGTTCAGCTTGGTCTGAACAAACCGTCTAAGTCGGCAGACGAGAATGGGTTTCGGCTTAACCTACAAAAGTCCACATGCGTCCTCTTCTCCAGGAAGAGAGGTCTGCACCCTCATCGCAACATCGAGCTACCGGGTGAGGGTCTACCTGTAAAAACTGAACACAAATTCCTAGGCGTAATTCTAGATGCGAAGTTAACGTTTATCGCACATCTAAAGTATTTAAGAAACAAGTGCCTGAAGACAATGAGCATCTTGAAAGTGTTGTCTCGCACTACGTGGGGTAGTGACACAAGATGTCTATTGAATCTTTATAAGAGCCTCATTCGATCACGTATAGACTATGGTTCCATTATATATCACTCCGCGACGCCGAGCGCCTTGAAGATGTTAGACCCTGTCCACCATCTGGGCATCCGCCTTTCTACGGGTGCTTTCAGAACAAGCCCCGTAGAAAGCCTCTACGCTGAATCAAATGAATGGTAACTCCATCTGCAGAGAACGTACTTATCCTTTGTATATTTCCTAAAAGTGAACTCAAACAATTCGCACCCTACCTACACCACCATACATGATCTGTCCAGTGTCCAAACCTTTCAGAACCGCCCTTCCGTTAGAAAGCCCTACGCACTGCGAGTAAGAGGTCTTGCCGAAGAAATGGATGTGTCACTCCACGAGCACGATGTCATGCCCCCTCCTGTACAGCTGCCACCATGGCAGTGGCAGCTCATTCAGTGTGATCTGTCCTTCATTGAGGTTACAAAGCATGCGCCGGTCCTACATATCCGTATGCATTTCCTCGAATTGCAGCACAAATACTCTTGCCCGGAATATTTTACTGACGCTTCAAAGTCACACGCTGGCGTGTCTTACGCGGCGGTCGGTCCGTCCTTTTCTGCTGCGGGAGTTCTACACCCAAACACAAGAATCTTTACAGCGGAGGCCTACGCCATCCTGTCGGCGGTTAAACACATCAAACAGATAGACATACGCAAAGCAGTCATTTACACTGACTCTTTGAGCGTGTTGAAATGTTTAAACACTCCAAGTAGGCACAGAAACCCCGCAATTATAACTCTTTATTCCACCATTTGCACCGCGTATGTATCCAAGCAGCAAATTGTGCTCTGCTGGGTGCCAGGGCACCGCGAGATCGAACGGAATGAGTTGGCCGACAAGCTAGCCACATCAGTTCATACAGACGCTGCCACTTCACCCATAGCCGTCCCTGTAATGGACCTAAAGCCCTTTATTAAGAAAAAGGTCAGGACCTACTGGCAACGTCTGTGGGACAGAGAAACGGGCAACAAATTACACACTATCAAGCCTCATCTCGCTCATTGGCCACCAGAATCGAAGACACGCCGCACACAGGTTACACTTTGCAGACCGAGGATAGGACACACATACAGTACACATGCTTACTTACTGTCCGGTGGCGATCCGCCTGTCTGTCATGAATGTGGCGAGCCACTCAGTGTACTTCATGTCCTCTTACAGTGCTCTGAACTGGAGCCTCGGAGGAAAAAACATTTTCCATTACCATCACGGCAATATCTCCCATTACATCCTTCTATGTTTTTGGGCAATGAACCTCTTTTTAAATATGAATCACTTCTCGCGTTTTTAAAAGACATACATAAATTCCGTGTTATCTATCCAGGCGACGTGTAGCACGGCCTCTCTGCAGAGGCCACTGCTGCGGTATTTTATTAAAGAAAGCACGTGCCTCGTGGTCTTTGTTCACAAAGGCCTTCATTAGGCGTTGTGCTGCTTTTATATCCTTAATTTTAGCACCAGGACCACTTCTCATACATTCACGACCCACAGATCACTCCACACGTCACTGCCATAATTCTATTCGATATATCTTTTACGCTTATATACCGCGATTTGCTGTTAGGCCCCTTTACAGCCACATAGCATCCTACCATCGGAACCCACTGATCATGGCAAACATACCATTCATTGTCTTGGCGCTCTTTGGCCACATTTGGCCCTTGCGCCAAAAAACTCCAAATATCATCATCATCAAAAGGTTGCAAGAGATTGGTAATTTTAACAAAAATAGAGGCACGAGTTTTCCAGATCGATCACTCTGTAGCAAAAACAGACATCACAGTTCTGCAAATTGCACCCCTCTTAGAGTTCCTGAAGCGGACAATTGCGATGTATGAATTTTGATCTTAGCTTATCTTTTACAATGTTTACCGAGATTTCGCAAAAGTGCCATTCACAATATTTTTATGGAATTTAGTGCAGTGTCTTCTTTCTGCTTAGGATGTATTACTACGTAGTGTACAAAAGTGTGATGTCGTTTTTATTGCTGAATCAGAGAGTTGTAAACTGCCCGCTTCAGTTCTTTTCGCGCAATTTAAAATAAGAAATATGGCGAAAGTTCAAACTGGGGATATCCGATGCAGTTATTATATTTTAACTTCCTCTAAATGCACACACTCATTAAAATTGATGTGGCGGTTGGCGAGCAGAACGCTTTTATCATTTCAATTTATTTTTATTGGAGCTTTGGAGCTATAATTTCCTCTTAAGAGGCCGCGTTAGCTTGGAGGCTCCTATCTAAATACATGGGAACAGATAAACATTTCTCTACAGCAATGATCGCGAAGTCGAGAAGCACTGTTTCTTCTTGCGGAGTCACCACAGCTTCGCTTAGACTGAGTCCTATAGTGTCTACAGTGCTTCAGAGTTGCATTATTATCACAAGAGTGGTCGTAGGAGTACCTGGCCGTCGTGAGGCAAGGGACCGGAGAAGAAAGTGCAAGTTGTGAAGCTCCTTACGCTGACCTTACTTTGTTATCTTCCAAGCTGCCTTCGTCGCGCTTGGGTGATTTCATGGCCGTCATGCCATCTTTGATGTCGTTTAATATCGGTTAATGTTGTCGTGGCGCTATCATCTTTATTTTTCTCCATAATGATTCTAGCACCACCCCGTTCACTAGCACGCACACTCGTGTAAATAATGTCCTAAGGAGGTAACCAGGCGCACTTACAGAAGTGTAAAGGCGTAACAGTTATCATAGGCAGTGCAGGTCATCGGTGGGAGTTCACTGTAAAGCGCTACAAAAGCTTAGGCCAGCGGCTCTAAGTACACTTTAACGGCCAAGGGACACGACGAAGGGACTGTGTAGTCATGAGCTCGAGGATTCGATGAAATGTTGGTCGCACACAGACGGAGATATACGAGCAGGAACCACAGAGACAGGGGCAGACACACACACACAGGCTCGCATGCATACAGGGTTGTGCGTTGAAAAGAAACCAGCACGAGGCAGTGTGATGGACAACGCCACGAGACGACATCGATGCGGCTTTTAGTTGCGGTTTCAACACTGCATAACAACACGTCACAACACAACGCATCTTGATGTGGCTGCGCACCGAACTGTTCGTATGCGAAGCCGGCCGACGTGAGTGGTGCGTTGACGGTGCCAATTATGCTAGCGTCGCTGGAGGCGTAACGCAAACTGCTGCATTACGCGGCTTCCTCATAGTCTGTACTTGCAGGCTGTACAGGTCGCGAAGCGTGCTTGCAAATATATCTGGCGCGCCAAGTCACGAGGCGAAGACGATCCGGTGCAGCTGGCGGCACATGAAATTTCGAGTAGCCTAGGGCTTGCCATGCCCAGAGGGGCTGGTATTCGAAGCACCGTCTGGTCGTTAAGTGTCACTAATTGACTCAGGAGACAACATAGCCGGTTCTGCGTCATCGTACAAACCTGGAGGGGCGCGAGGCCGTGATTTGTGCAGAGACGAGGCGCGTGTAGCACAGGTGAAGAATTTCACGGTATGAGTCTGTTGAGCGACGTGTGCTAACGTCGCCACGGACCGTACTGGCCGCTGAAAATATGGCATATTCGAAATCGGGGGCGGAAGAAGATCGTGGAAATTGTCGGCGGTTGTGACAGTGGGCATGTCAGAGGCAACAAATTCTGAAGGCACGATTCCACGCGATGACTCTGATGCAGGCTCTCCGGGATGCGGGGATGCGCGCATCTCAGGCATGCACATTTGGCTGTCAGTCGTGGGAAAGAATGATGAGCCGCAATCATCCTGTCAGAGGCGATTGGCGGATGGACGTTTGAAGCAGCAAGCGACAAGACGTTTGGTATGGACCCAGAAGAATGCGATGCAGGAGCAGTCATTGGGTCTGTGGTTTACCTGCGATGGGCCACTACCCGTGACACGAACGAAGTGCACTGGCTCTGCCATTGGAGGCGGCAGGTGGAAGGCAGGGGTCAAGGACTCCGCGCTAGCGCACCTGTGTGTGGATAGGTTGGACGTCTCGCTAGACGAGGACAGATGGCCCGCCTAGTCGCGATGACCAGAGGATGTTACAAGTGGCGGGAGATGGGCTGGCTGTGAAAGGTGAAGCCGTGTGGTCGACCTTGCATTCATTACGGAAGGCAAAGGCGAAGCGGTAGGGCGGCTGCGTTGACCAGTGCGATCGAGAGCGCGTGTCTTTATCGTGACACGAGCCAGATGCACGCGTGCGCGGCGCCAATGATGACACATAATACGTTGACCAGTGCGATCGAGAGCGCGGGTCTTTACTCGTGACACGAGCCAGATGCACGCGTGCGCGGCGCCAATGATGACACGTAATAATGAGGATACACGGTGGTGTAGGTAACGCTAGACATTGCATCATGTATCAACCCTCTTTCGTCCCCTTCCCTGCTGCTTCCTATGGCCAAAATAGAAAGCTAGAGCATACTAGCAAAGGTGGACGTGTCACTTTCATCTTAATAACTACATTTATAAAAAAAGTTATTTTAGGTTAAAAGAAATACTCTGCACCTACTATGTTTCCTAGTGTTGCCTGCGTTTGAAAAGGGAAAATAGTGCTCAAGAAATACCTCGTTAGACAACACATGGGAACTCAGAGCAACTGCTGTGGTTGTGCTTCGTAGCATGGAGGAAGAATTGTATTTGGACACTTGGCTCCATCAAATGTACCACGAATGGATGATGGCTTTTGTGGTAAAAGCCGTGTGTGCTATACCAATATTGCGGGGAAAAGGAATTTGCGGATCCCACCCAGTGTGAAAATCTGTGTACGCGAAGCTTTCATGCGCCCGAAAGCCAAAATGGCGCATACAAGAGACGCGCTTCACATGTCGGTGCCGAACGTGTTCTGTAATTTCGGTGCTCCTCCTCCGCTATGATGTTCCACATCCGCCGCCAAAGTTAGTGAGTGATGGCGCTCGCTAACACTGCCGAGGTTAGTTCTAGTAGTAAAACATAAATACCACAGAAAGTGCATTTGACAAACGGCGCCGCGGTAGCTCAATTGGTAAGAGAATCGCACGCGTGATGCGAAGACGTGGTATTGTTCCCCCCCATGCGGCAAGTTGTTTGTAAACGAAGTTTTATAGGCTCACAAGTGTCGGCGGTGGTGGTGGTGGTGGTGTCACGCTGCAAAGTGGGTCGATCCTGGCGGTAGTGCAGAAAGTGTCCAAGCTCAGTGGCATATACCAGGGACAAAAAAGAAGGAGAGAAAGAGAGAGAGAAAGAAGACAGAGAGAACGAAATAAGCAGAGAGGGAAAGAAAGTTAGAGAGAGATAGAGAGAAAGAAAGAAAATCACCACAAAGGTCATATGCACACAAGCTTCTGTTACCCCCATTTTCTCGACAGGGGACTGCTGGTGTTTTTTGCATCCACTTTCATTTCGACCAAGCTATAATTTTAAAATTCAGTTAGTAAGTACAAGTTATTTCCCCTATGCTGTCCTTGGTGTCTTTGTTTGTTGGCTTTTAAAGTATGGTTAATAAAAATTGGGCCGCTTGGTTCCCTTTCTTCATGTTGAAGCTGTGAAAATTTAGCATTTGTGAATCATGCCTGCCTATGGTAAATCTTTATATTAGCACCAATTGCCACATTTGTGTCTAACATGTGGTGCGAAATATATTTGCGTCCCTGTTAACAGATGCACAAGAGCCCATTTCTAGTAGTTCAAAACAATAATAACTGCAATGCGAACGCACAGTTTGGCACATTGCGGGGACGGATACCTCGAAAGTGTTACAGCGTCAAGATTTATTCTATGCAGATATGACTTCACCACGCATTGGTTTCAATCTCGCAATTTAAAATTTAAAACAAGATAACAAATTTAAAAAAAAGCTTTCAGTAATGCATCTTCCTTATTCTCTACATGGTCGGTTCAATTTATTGTGCAAGTAAAATGTGCACGTTTTTATATAGCCCACATAAACAAACTGCATTGCGTTCTTTTACCGTTGATCTCCAGATAATCTAATTACAAAACATCACTGCCCCTTCCATTCCGTGAAGATCATCAAACAGCGAAGCTGTGTTAGTTACACCATGCAAGTCAAACTTCGGAAGCAGTGTATACATATAGTAAATCGTTTGTTTCACCATTCTTTCACCTCATTTTCGTTTTTGCGTGCATCGCGTGGTGACCATGTTTTAGGAGTGCTTTTTTGCGGTTCCCTCAGGGTTTTTTTTTTCTCCTGAGGTGTCCCCCTGTGTTTTGCCGGTCTCTTTTTGCGTGCAAGTTGTGCCGCTCCTTTTTTGCGCGCCAGTAATGAAAGCAAGCGACGAGCCCGTTCACGAGCCTACTCTCGCTGATGCTCGCGGTTGGCAGCTTCTTCCTCAGGAGTACGCACTACTCGTGGTTTTGCCATAGTTGTAGCTGGGATGGAATGTGCTGTACCACTAATCCAAAACCCCGTATATACAACCAACGCTCACGCGAACTCCTCTCACACCTCATCCTCCGTTTACCTATTTTTTCGTACGCCCCCATTGGTTGGCGCGCCTAACGCACTCCCCCTCCAACGCGAGTATTGGGCTGCGCGTCTCACATCAACCCCCCTCCCCGTTTTCCTTTTCATCTGCACCATCTCACAGCATTCTCACAGGGCGAAAGGGGTCACTCCAACCCCTTTCCCTCTGTTGAGTTCTTTTTTTCTCTCCTCACCCGTTAGGTCTTGCGGCCCCTTTTAGCGAAGTCCGACAACGACGGCACAGGGCCTGCATAAGCAGCTTCGCAGTAAAAAGAAACGAAGTGCCGAGCAGCTCCGCTCGCAGACAAATGGACATATCGCGCAATTAAAGGTCCCGCCACGTCATATCACGCCTCAAAACATCTCAGTCAACCAGAAGCACGGCCCCATAACATATAAGGGTCGTAAATGCAACCGCTCGTTAAGGATACATGGTATCGCAGCATTGAGACGATATTGGCTGCAGTTTAACAGACAGTGTACACTACAAATATATATTGAACACTGATCTGGCGCACTTTAGTCATACTTGGCCCTTGCGCCACTAAACATTACACTCATCATCACAAATATATATTGCAAAGCAATTCTTTGACGCTAAAACCGACTCGGTAGACGCCATTGCGACGGCCGCACACAATGGCCCAGGATCGTATTTTGGGAAGACAAGGCGCGTGAGTGCTGTACATTTTCAGTTTGCCCAAGACGAGTTATCAGACATCTATTGAATTTCCTTGTATGGATGGACTTACAAAATGTCCTAGAGGGCGCCCTTGCGTTGCTTTATTCGAGCGCAGACAGCCGAAGTATATAGGAGGAGACCGCCATGTCAGCTCTCCTGGCACATCAGTGGTGCGCTCCCGGAGGATTGCGCCACCGTATGTCCTCACGGCCAATACGCGCTTCCCGGTGAAAATGAGTCCACCTAGCTCGTTTGCTCTATGCGTGCAAGTGGTCGTTAACATAATGAAGAAAAGTGCACTTTGCATTATATGCTTAAAGAAGCTTCGCTCGAACCGGCTGCCTGCGTGCGGGATCTGCAGTCTCAATTGCGTTTGTGTACCAGACGACTCACCAGCTACATGAAACGCAAATAATGGATTGGGTGGATTCACGGTGTCGGCAGTGTGCGCAGCGATGCCAGGAGGACGAGGGCGATGCGGGATGCTTGTCGAAGGAGGAATGGAGGTTGCAGGCGTATGCACAGAGAAAAAGGCACATATACACGTAGCCACATTTATTGATTCTGAACCTCTTCTGTCACCGTGACACATACCTTATCTGGCGGACAGGCGCAGAATGACCACACATCCGAATGTCGAATGGCCAAGTCGAAGGAAATCAACCCGAAAATAAAAGAAATGCTGGCACTTGACGTCACCTTTATGCAGCGCAAGATATAAGCCCGTCTTGTGCAACTTACATTCGGCACGCAAGCAACGTAGGTTATTGTGTAGCGAATGCAAGTCGCACTAGGCATTGGGATGCATACAGGTAGTTCCTAGTGCCAGTAAGCGCACAACTTTCTTACTTAATTAAAAAAACAAAATTATGAAAATAACACCTGGATATACAATATCAGCTCATAGGTATCTTTAAAGCCTATTCATCAATTTATAGCATAGCACCTTATATTCTCAACATTTCTTTAGTGATGATTTCCTTCAATTTGGCCATTCGACATTCGGCTGTGCGGCCATTCTAGGCCTGTCCGCCTGATAAGGTATGTGTCAAGGTGACAGAAGAGGTTCAGAATCGATTCATGTGGCTACGTGTATATGTGCCTATTTCTCTGTGCATACGCCTGTAATATCCATTCCTCCCTCGACAAGCGTCCTACATCGCCCTCGTCCTACTGGCATCGCTGCGCACACTGCCGACACTGTGAATCCACCCAATCCATTATTTCCGTTTCAGCGTAGCTGGTGAGTCGTCTGGTACACAAACGCAAAAGAGACTGCAGATCTCGCACGCAGGCAGCTGGTTGAGAGCGAAGCTACTTTAAGTATATAATGCAAAGTGCACTTTTCTTCATTATGTTAACGACCACTTGCACACATAGAGCAAACGAGCTAGGTGGACTCATTTTCACCGGGAAGCGCCCATTGGCTGTGAGGACATACGGTGGCGCCATCCTCTGGGAGCGCACCACTGACGTGCCAAGAGAGATGACATGGCGGTCTCCTCCTACTTCGGCTGTCTGCGCTAGAATAAAGCAAAGCACGGGCGCCCTCTAGGATATTTTGTATGTCCATCCATACAAGGAAATTCGATAAATGCCACACATCTCGTCTTGGGCATACTGAAAGTGCCGACCACTATACGAGCCGTGTTTTGTCAAACTAGGATGAACTGCCATTGTGTGCGGTCGTTGCAATCGCATCTGCCGAGTCGGGCCTCAAAGAATTGCTTTCGATTGTATATTTGTTTTGCAGAAGTCTGTAAAACACCGGCCAATATCGTCTCAATGCTGCGATCCCTTTGATTCTTAACGAGCGATGTCATTTACGCCCCAGGTGTGTTATCGAGCCGTACTTCTGTCAGACTGCGAAGCTTTGCGGCGCGGTATCACGTGGTTTGTTCGTCACCATTTATCGCGCGATATGTCCATTTCTCTGTGAGCCGAACAGCCTGTACCTTTCGTTTCTTTTTATTAGCTGTATTTCTTACAGATGGACGGTAAAAGAACGCTAATGCGGTTTGTTTAGGTTTGCAATGTGAAGAGGTGCACATTTTACGCGCACGACCATTTGAACTGACCATGAAGAGAATTAGGAAGATGCACTACTGAAAGGATTTTTTTTTCTATTTTTCATCTTGTTTTAAATTGTGAGATTGAAACCAATGCGTGGTGAAGTCATATTTGCATAGCTGATATCTTGAGGCTGTAAGAAATTGCGAGATTTCCGTCCCCACAATGTGCCAAACTATGTGGCTGAGTTGCAGTTGTTATCGTTTGGAACTCCTGGAAATAGGCTTGTGTGCCACTGTTAACGGGAACACAAATATATTCCGCACCACATTTTAAACACAAATGTGATAATTTGTGCTCATCTGGAGGTTTCCGTTTGGCAGGCATGATTCAGAACTGCTAAATTTCAATATTTCAACGCGTAACATACCGAAAATGTTTTAAGTAAAAAAGTTAGTGTATATTTTCAGTCGCAGCAACCCGGATAATTAGTACTTGCTGCGCAGGTAATGTCCTCATCTTAAGATAATTCGCTTGGAGTGGTTGAAATCAGCTTTCATGGCGATTAAAGAATCTTCATTAAATATTGAGATA